>NW_024466959.1:0-30114 GCF_017591425.1 Ochotona curzoniae
CCAGAATTCTCTCCAGGTCTGGGAGCAGCTGACCCCAGCCTGGGGGCAGAGCTGGGGTTCTGGCCAGCTGCAGCCTGCAAGGGAAGCGAAGCTGTCCCGGGTGGGGTCAGGGAGCAGCCTGTGCCCTTCCCCCTGGGGTTTTTACAGCCTGTGGTTCTTCCAGAAAAGAAAAGGGGGAACCTTGGTGGGAGGTGGTGTGGGGGAAAAGTCTTCCTCATCTGCTTTCCCTCCTGTCCTCTTTCCCGAGACAAGTCACAGGTAGCATCCACTTCCATCACCCTGCTCCGCCCTAGCAGGAGGGTCCGCATCCTGCACCTGCCCCCAACCCCACACACCATCCCGACACGCAGCCCGTTGTTAGGGCGGCCAAAGAGGCGGCTTGGAGACCCGGCTAGGGCGACATCTCGGGGCCTCTGGGGTGCGGAATGGTTGATCAGAGTTATGGGAGCTAGAGCATGTGGCTAGGGGTGGAAGTGTGGGGCCGGTAGCAGAGGGTTCGAGGCTAGCTGCAGAATAGCCAGGGCCAGGCGGCGGGAGGCTCGGGGGACCCCGGCGGTGAACGCGGTGGGCCTCGGGGGGCCCCGGGGATGGACGCGGCGAGCCTCGGGGGGCCCCGGGGGTGGGCGCGGCGGGCATCGGGGGGGGCCCCGGGGGTGGGCGCGGCGGGCATCGGGGGGGCCCCGGGGGTGGGCGCGGCGGGCATCGGGGGGGGTCCCGGGGGTGGGCGCGGTGGGTTTCGGGGGGCCCCGGGGGTGGACGCGGTGGGCGTGTGGGCCGCGGGACTCCGCCCTGGCGGGCCATCGCCCCGCCCCCGCCGCCGCGCTCGCAACGTGTCGCCTGCCGGGCCCCGCCTCCGCCCGCAGTGCCCGGATGCGGGTGACGTGCGGCCGCCATCTTCCCGTCCCGGGCAGCCAGCGCCAGTCGGAGCCAGCCCGAGCCGCCGCTGCCGCCATCACTGCCGCTGCCAAGTCCTCCGCCCGCTTGCCTCCGCCATGTGAGTCGGCCGCCCCACCGCCAGCACCGCGCGCTGCCCGGCCTCGGCCCGGGGTCCCAGGGACGGGCATTCTGCCGGGCGCCCTCCCGTGACTGCGCGGCCGGCCGGGGAGCCCCGCGGCTCGGGGCGATGGCCGCGCGGGAGGATGCGGACCCGGCGTCTGCCTTGCCCCGCCCCGCCCCTGTCACTGGTGTTGTTTTGACAGGCGGGGAAACTGAGGCTGGGAGGGGGGGAGGAGGGGGCCTCGCTCAAGGTCACGCGGCGGCGAGGGGCTGGGCAGGGAGCGGGGCTCCCGTCGGGTGGGCAGGAGGACGGGAGGGCCGGCCGAGGGACAGGTGGATGGGCGGAGCCCTGGCCGCGGGGCCTTAATCCTTCCCCGCTTCTCAGGTCCGCGACCGCTGCCACCGTCCCCCCTGCCGCCCCGGCCGGGGAGGGCGGCCCCCCGGCGCCCCCTCCCAATCTCACCAGCAACAGGAGACTGCAGCAGACCCAGGCCCAGGTGGATGAGGTGAGTGCGGGCCCCGACAAGGGCCCTGGGCAGGTTGGCATAAACAGGGGTGGTGCCCATCTGGGTTGGAGTTGGGGGTGGCGACGGTTGACAGCGGTGGCTTTAGGGACAAAGACAGACGGTGCCTCTGCCCCAGCTGTCTACGTCAGTGCACACTTGAAAGGGCTAGCTTGGGGTGTGCCAGCCCTGGGAAGGTGTGCCCCTGTGACTGCCAGGCTGTCTGAGGCTCTCAGATAGAGGGGGTTACTATGACTTGGGAGATGTCTGGTTGCCAGCACGCCCCTGATGGGTGCTCCTTGCATGTCCCCAGGTATTGCTCTAGGCATGTTCTCTGTCTGTCCTTGGCATGTTAACTTGACAGCGTCGGGGTTGCATGCTGGGCGTGCACCCTGGGCCTGCGTTCGAGGAGTGCCCTCTTTGAGGTGGACCTCGGCACACTCCCTGCTTCCTGGGCCCCTCCCCCAGGTGGTGGACATCATGAGGGTGAACGTGGACAAGGTTCTGGAGCGGGACCAGAAGCTGTCGGAGCTGGACGACCGTGCTGATGCGCTCCAGGCGGGGGCCTCCCAGTTTGAAACTAGTGCAGCCAAGCTCAAGCGCAAATACTGGTGGAAAAACCTCAAAGTAAGGGCCGGGGTGGGGCGAGGGGCGCAGGTAGGAGACCTGGTGGGTGGTTGGAAGGGTGGCCATTGATCTCACTGATCCTCCCCCCACCCCTCCAGATGATGATCATCTTGGGAGTGATTTGCGCCATCATCCTCATCATCATTATTGGTGAGTGGGGCAGGGGTGGCCTGGGTCCTTCTCTGGACAGGCTTTCCCTGTGGAGTGTGGGTTTGAAGGTCATTAGCCTAGTTTGCACTCATCAGCAAAAGACATAGAGCTGCTTAGGGAACGGTGATTCAGTGAGGGCCAGAGACCTCAGGTAGGCTGCCCTGTGCCTGGCTTTGCGTAACTTCAGATTTGGGCAATAGGAAAGCTGATGGGTTCCTCCTCCCCCCAACCCGACTGCTCGCCTCATCTCCTCTGAGGACCCATTGGGCCTCAGTGCCCAGCTTGGGGACCCTGGCATTGGGGCACGAGAAGGCAGATGGCCCAGGGACTGGAGACATAGATAGGAAGCCAAATGTTCTGCTGCTTGACAGCTGCTGGTTCCAGAGACCCTGAGAGGTAGGGGTGTGTGGAGGTGAGAGCCCAACCCCGCGAGAGGGGAAGGGACATGAGCCAGCCAGCTGGGGTGTGGGGAGGCCTGGAGCAGGGCCAGGCCTGACATACCACTCTTTCTCTCTTCCCCCTCTTCTTCCCCTTCCCTCTCTCCACAGTTTACTTCAGCACTTAAGTCCCTGAGGAGGCTGCCCTGCCTAGAGAAGGGCCTCTTCCCCCCAACCCCCAGCCATCCCTCCACCTCTCAGCCATATCTCTCAGCCCCTCCCCAGATCCGTGTGTGTGTGCGTGTGTGTCCGTGTGTGTGCCCCCTGTAAATAGCCAGCTGTTATTTATACATATATAATATTATATATATTTGGTCTGTTTGTAGTTTTATTACTAGAAGATTCTTTCCGGTTGTCCTTAACACTACTTCCTGAGCTGTACCCATCCTCTCCTCTCTTTCCCTCCTCCTGAGCCACCCCAAGCCCTTTCATTTGCATCTGCTATGCAATAGGCCCTCTCCTTGCCCTGAATCTAGCTGACCCTTCCTTCTCCCCTCCCCTCCTCTTGCCCCCATGCTCTCCTCCCACCAAATGGGGAAAGCAGCTGTCCAGGCCTCCCTCCATGCATCTTGTGTGCATCCATCGGGAGGCTCTGAGACTGACCTCACTGGGTCCTAAGAATCCCAAGATGTTCTGGGAGCTTCCAGCATATTATAATTAGCGTATCATTTGCACACCAACATCCCTTTGGGTTTCCTTGCTTTTTGTTCCATGGGTCTTCTTGGAAACTTTTTTTTTTTACTGAGAAGTTAGTCTCCAGTGGTCCTTGTATCACACTTTGATTTGCACGACATTACTTACAGGTGTGTGTGGCGGGGAGTCTGGGCTTTAGGGGAGCCAGGCTGCTCTGGTCCCCAGAATTGCCCACTCCCAGCCCCTCTAGTCCAGTTTGCCTCCCTTATCCCCATTTTCCAGACCTCTTGTGCCCTCCCCTCCCTCCCCCCAGCTGGCGTGGAAGTGTCTTGGAATTCAGTGTGTTATGATGGACCAATAATTCTGCCACTCGGGGTCTCCCTACATTCCTGTCCCCGGTTTTCATGTGGGGCACTCAGCCAACATTCCTGTGGGGTCTCCCTGCCTCCCATCTGCCTGATCCACCTCCTCCTCACCCCAGGAGAGTTGGGGGTTGGCCACAATCTGGTCTCTCTTGGGAGGAGTGGCTGCCAGTATGAGTGTGAGTTTTGGGGGGGGTCATCACTGCCTTGGGGAAGAGTGGGGCAGGGCAGAGAATCCCCCCAGTTCCTGCCTGAGATCTCCAGCCTCACCCCTGCTTGGGGTTGGACTGAAAACCCTCCTTCCTAATTTGGGGGTGTTGTCCCCATCACTGCCCAGCTCCTCTGACTACCCCCTCAATTCAGGGTGGGGTACTAGTCACTGCCAATGTGTGTATGGGACTTGGTGGGTGATGGGGGTCCTTGCTTCTCTTCAGGGCTATTGAGCCCTGAGAACGAGCAGGCCCCTCAGTGGGTGAAGTGATAGAGGGTCTAATGTCTTTAAATGGCACAATTTTAGGGGGCTGAGGATGTAGTCCCTTAGCTTGCCACTGGAGAGGGGCCCCAATTCTTCTTTCGCCCCCACTCCAGATTTTCTGTGTGGAGGGAGTGGGAGCAGGGAGATCTAAACTGTGGTGTGGAAGGGTAGGAGAGATGCTGGGGGTGGGGGTGCTGTGTTCTAGACTCCCCCATATTGTCCCAGTGTCCCCTGCCTCCCCTCTCCCCCCACCTCATGCCCCCAATTCTGTGGCGCATCCAGATTGTGAAAATGTACAATAAATGTGTAACAAGTAATTGAGTGGTGTCTCTTGTAAGCTCTTTTCCTAACCAGTGGGAAGGGTGTTGGACATTGGACCAGCAGGTGTAAGGCTCCTTGGCTTAGCTCCAGGCCCTGACCTTGGGCAGTGCACAATGCGATTCTCAAAGTGGCCACAGGGGGCACCAGGAGCTGAAGTGTCTAAGCCAACCACACAGTCCTGGGGTCTCACCCCCTTGTCTGGGGCCTGCTTCTGCCAGTTAACTTCATTATACCTCCACGGTTTCTTTAAGCACTCTAACTACTGGTTTATTTCTCAAGTAGCTGAAATAGCCAGGACTAGACCCATAAGAAGTCAGGAGCCCAGAGCTGCCCCTGGGTGTCCCATTTGGGTGCAGAGGCCCAAGCACATGGGCCAACCTTTGCCTTCCCATGTGCATCAGGAAGGAACTGGATGAGCAGTGGATCAGCCAGGACTAGGACCTGCGCCCATACGGGACACTGACACACAAGTGGTGGCTTTAAGCACCTGCTCTGTCTGTTCCACGATTGACTCTTAAATGCTCTGCAGCCACTCCAGTGGTCATTCATTCTTAGGCCTGAAGTTCACGGTCACTTTTGGCAAAGCTTCTTTGTGCCTAGTAATGCCAATGTCCAGAAGGGGCAGCAGAGGCCAGCCTGGGTGTGGTACAGAGTGGGCTGGCAGTGGCCTGCTTCCCATGCATGATCCCTCTGGTGTGCCACCCCAGCACCCCTGTCCCCAGGCATTTTCACAGTGAGTACCGTGCCAGGTGAGTTCTGTGCAGCACCTTCTGTGGGTGGCAACGTGAAGACTTAGCAGCAGGAGAGACTCCTAATGGCGCCCCAAGCCTGTGGGCTCCTAACACTACTGGGGGTGCTGCGTCAAGCAGATGTTCATCAGGGCTAGGATGCAGCAGGATGAGCGGCTGATGGCATGACTGCTCCACCACCACCCACGTGGGCCATCTGGGGGAAGTGTTCCAGACCCAGCGCTGGCCATTGAGGCCGCTGGTGTGTGTGTGCGAGCGTGTTGGGGGGAAGCAGATGGAAGATCTCTTTCCCTCTCTCATTCAGCGTTCCAAATAAGTCTTAGGTGTTTTTTTTTTTTTTTTCATCGAAACACCAACAAAAAAATACATTGCTTCTTGGCCTTTTGGCTACAGTCGAGTGTGAAACGCCAAAAAAGCTTCGTTTTTCAGATGGATACATTTTTTTTGTGTCCATAAGAAATTATTAAAATAACAGATTTTCAGAATCCTTCCCGGGGACAGCTTGAAGCGCTCAGGGAGTCCGTTATCACATGAACCTCAGAATCCTTCCAGACTTCGGGTTCCCACAGTTCACAGGATTCGTCTTCGTCACTCTCTTAGGGTCTAGGGTTCAGATCGTGGCCCCACGCTGAGTAATCCGGACACATTATGTAACTGAGCTGGCACTCCGCTCTTGGCGGGCGGGGCGGGTAGTGACTGGGCTGGCCTCGGGCCGGCTACAGCGCCGGGATGCCGGCACAGCGCCCTGTGGGCCCGTCCCGGCACAGCTCCCCCGGGCCACGCACCCCGTGAGCCCGGGACGCTCCCCGGGTCTGGCCGAGCCTCGGGCCACGCGAGGCCGGAGCCCCGGGGCCGTGTACGAGCTCGTCACGACCGGGGTTCAGCACCGACGCCTCCACCTAAGCCGCCGCCGCTTACGTCTGCGCCTGCGTGCAGCTCACGCTCACTGCG
This sequence comes from Ochotona curzoniae, assembly GCF_017591425.1. Classification (NCBI taxonomy): domain Eukaryota; kingdom Metazoa; phylum Chordata; class Mammalia; order Lagomorpha; family Ochotonidae; genus Ochotona; species Ochotona curzoniae. Next base: position 6,205 of record NW_024466959.1, read on the forward strand.
CCTGCGCACATGCAGCAGTCTGGAAAGTGTCGTCAAGGAAAATCCCCAGCTCCTGGGTAAACAAGTTGCCGCGTGAGGCCGCCGGCACGTGTCCTCTACAGCTCCGAAACCTTTCAGCCTATGAAAAGGTCGCGAGCGCCAGACTGGCACTTACGTCATGCACCCCTACAGCCAATAGGGGTTTCGGTGGTGGATGGGGGCGTGGCTTCCGGCCAGCCGACCAATGAGCGCGCGGGGGTGGCCCCTCCCGCACGTGGAGGGCTCACTGCCGGTTGGCACGCTAACCTGTGAGAAGATGACGGCGGTCCGAGGCGCCAATGGCGGCCGAGCGGGGGCCGAGCGGGCGGCACGCGGCGCGGGGCATGGGTCGGTGCCCGGCAGCCAATGAGCGGAGGGGGCGTGGCCGCCCGGCCGGTGGGCGGAGCGGGAGGAGCCGGTGGAGTCGCTAGGGTCCGTCCCCGCGTGAAGAAATTGGGGTTTGTGCGTGCTGGCGGAGCGGTGAGTGCCCGGGGGTGGGGAGACAGGAAGGCTTTTCCGGGATGGTGTGCCGAGCTGGGGGAGGGGTGAAGACGGGGCGCCGGCGTCCACCTGGAGGGCTGTCATGCGATCCTTCGCCGTCTCGGCGTGCCTGGACGCTCGGGAGGGCTCCACGCTGCCCCGGCCAGACGCTGGCCACAGGAGCCCCGCGGGCTGGCAGGTGCGGGCCTGGGAAGAGGCGGGACACTCACCCGCAGAGCGTGCGCAAGGGTTGGCATGGTGATACTGGGGCGACGAGCCAGTCTCATTAAGGCTCTTGGCTGTCTTTGCTTGGGAACGCAGGGTAGGGAATGTTGTGAGGAGGAAAGAGGTGCTATGGGTGCAGGCCGGCGGCGTGCCTGTCCTCCCCGAGCCCCCGGAGGTGGGGAAGCACGAGGAAGGTGCTTTCCTGTCACCAAGCGGGCCTGTGTAGAAACGACCAGGGTATGGTGGAAGTGGGGTTCCCAGGAAATCTAGGGGTCCTGCGGGGGGCTGATAGCTGCTAGGGTGATCCCAAGGACTCAGTGACCACAGGAAAATGGGACGGCTGGGATGAGATGCGTGTGGGGGTGTGCACACAGAATGTCTCAAGACCAGGCCCAGGGGAGAGGAAGGGTTGGATGGAGTGTGTGTTCCAGGCACCAAACTTAGAACCGCTGGGTATTTGAGAGTCTCCGGTTGGCTAGGGCTCGCCTGCAGTTTAGAGGTTGGATCAGACCTCACGGAAGGATAACAGGTACTAGCGTTCAGATTGGGCCCCTGCACTGACCACTCACTCCACCTGCTAACATAGCAGGCTCGGTGTGGCATGAGGCAGCCACTCAAGGCACGGGAAATGATTTCTCAGCTTTGGGGGTAGCCAAACCTCTCCATCTTTCAGGGTTGTTTTAAGAATTAAATCAGACAGTGTCGAGTGCTTAGTGCGATACCTGGGTCATTTTCCTTATTTATTTTCTTAATGTATATTTAAAAATAATGGCTTCAGGGTGACAACGCGGCAGTGGCAGGATGAGCGGTTTTTGTGTTCCGAGAACAGTGCTCCATTCTCGTGCCTTCTTTCTGGGAGTTTTGATGACTCCCCGTTTCCCTCTCCCTGGTGTGTCTGGTTTGAGGCACAGCCCACACCCCCTCAGTCCTGCCTTCTGCTCCTATCCCAGGCTCCAGCCAGGGCCACCACTCACTCTGTCCCAGTTTGATTTCCTCATCCTACACCCATTGGCCTGGCTGCCCCTCCTCCCTCCCTCTGGGCCCTGCTGCCATAGGAACAGACGATTTTGATTCCAGCTCCCAAGGGGGCCCCTGGGAGGGAGCAAAGGTGTCTGTTGCCTGCCAGAACCTGGGCCTCCCAGTTCCCCTCGCCCTGGCTCTTTGGCTCCGGGCCAGCCTAGTATGTACAGTACAGGAGAGCAGGGAAAAGCAGGTGCCAAGAACTGCAAGGGCGGGCAGACGCGAGTTCCGAAAAGGGAGCCAGGCAGGCCCAGGTGTGGGGGACGGAGGGCGGGGACCCCTTCCTCCTAAATCCTCTCTCCAGGAATCTCTGGCTTTAGGACAGGACGGCTGTCGCGAGGTTTTGTCTGGGGGGGGCGGGAGGGAGGCGCCCAGGGTGAGTGCATGTCCTGGGCCAGCAGCCAAGAGAACACGATGTTCCCAAGTGCGCTGGCCGCCGCCCTCTGGGACTGGCCGCCTCCCAAACCTCTGCCTCGCCAGCTCCTCCAGGCTCCCTGCCCCACATTCCCCGGCGCCTCGCCCCGCCCCGGCCTCCGCCTTGACGTCACCGCCCCGCCCCGCCCCATTGACGGCAGCGGGCCGGTTACTGTGGGGACGGCGGCCTGGGAGCAGCTGGGTGCGCCGCAGACAGCGCGGGCCGCAGAGACCACCCTAACCCTGCTAGCAGGGAAGGGGGGTCGGGATGGGGCGAGCACAGGGGGCACCCCTACCAAGACACCAAAACGGGGGTGGGGGAGTCGCAGGACAGTTTCAAGTAGTCTTCTGTTTACTGTTTTCCAGTTTCAGTCCCCCTCCCTCCCCAGGTTATTTTATAACGCCCCTGTGTCCCAGCTTTTTTCCACAAGGACCTCCCTTTTGTCCCCACCTCCCTCGCCCCCGCCACGGGGGACACTATTGTTAAGGGCAGCTTAGGCCACGTGACCCGCACCCACAGCTGATGATGTCAGCAGCTGCGTGGGGGCCTCTCCCCTTGCTCCCCCCGCACATTTCCGGGGAGCCCTGAAAGGAGCCCCTCAACGCAGGCCTGGCGTTAGGGACCGGGATCAAGTCCCTGTTCTTCTAGGACGTGGCATTTCCGCGGGGTCTTCTCGGCCACCCTCCCCCCATCCTTCCGCATGCGTCCTACCTAGTTAAAAACGCAGTCATGTTTACTGGTCACCTGCCCGGTCCTCCTTGTCCTGGGGAACTGAGTGAATGAGGGAGATAGGGTCCCTGCCGGATTCTTGGCTTCTGCACTGTTTTTCAGGCTGTGGGGGAAGTGAAGGCCTTTCTACCCCCACCTATTATCTGCCCAGGGCCCCAGCTGGCCTGACCTCACTTTGCGCCCACTGTAGCCCCGGCTTCCTGGCCCCCCTCTCCGGGGGCAGCCCTAGCCTTGGTGGGGGCGGCGACATCCTCTGGGGCAGTCACTGGTGTGGCCGCCTGGAGCCCTTCTCTGACTGGCCGTGAAGCACCTGCCATTGTTTCCCCTGCCATTATCTGCCTCTTCCTACTTACTTTACCCACTCACCCCCCCCAACCACACGCGAACCCTCAGCCACCCTCCTCCCGGGATTTTAAGTGTCAGAGGAAGCGGACAGGAGTGGAGAGCTATAAGGGGCTTCTTTACCTCAGATGACAAGGCTGGGCCGGGCAACCCAGGAGGGGTCAACAAGCTGGGTTTGTCCGTCACCCCTCCTCTTAGGGGGTCGCCATCTCGTCCAATCTGGTCCAACTCCAGGGTCTGCACACCTTTCCCTGTCCTCCCACTCCCCAGCCCCTAGGCATCCTATTCTGTGAGGCTGGTCAGTTGAGGAACACCTGCTGAGCCCCCAAGTCCCCCCTCCCCCCGACGGGGACAGCTTACCTCCCTCCCTGCGCCGGGCACCCTGCGCCCTGGAGCCCCGCGCCAGCACCCAGGTCCACGTGCGCCCGTGTGTGTGACACAGCCCTGACCTCAGCGGGGGCCAGCGGCCAATCAGCCGGCCGGGGCGGGGCCTGCGGCTCCGCCGGCGGGAGGCCAATGAGGGGCAGCGCCTGGCATTATGCAACCCGCCTCCCCGCCCCGCGAGCTTGCACTCGGCAGCGGGCTGGAGCTGCAGCGGACCGGGCGGCTGGAGGGCGCTCGCCGGGCCAGGTAGGCATCTCCGCGCCCACCCTGGGGGGCCGGGCTCCGTGCCCAGAGCCGGACTGCCGCACTTGCAACAGGATGGGCCACTTTTCAGCCCGGACGCGTCGACGCCACACCAATAATCCACCTTCCTCGCCGCTGCTATCCATCTCACCTCCCACCTTCTGCTCCCCACCCCTCCAGGGACCTGGGTGCTCTTTGCAACCCAGCATCAGGCGTCCACACGCTTGAACCGCTCTGTCCCACTCCATCTCTCCTCCGCCGCCCCACAAAGCCGGCTTCCCAGCGCGCGTGCCCCCGTCTCTCTTCGTTATTCAGAGGTCTCTGGGCATACTCTGGCCCCAGGAACTGCCCCCCTTCAAGGCTTTGGGCGCTCACTCCTCTCACAGGCCCTGGCCCCACGCCGGCCGTGATGTCAGCCCGCTTCAGGCTGGAACATCCCGTTCCCGGCGCTAGTTCCTGCTGTTGGCCACAGCCTTCCCTTTTCTCCTGGTGCTTCGAAAACGTTCGCGGACGGAGGGCGGGGGGGTGTGGTTGGACCAGGAGCGGGGTTACAACTATCCGCTTGGTTGTGTGTTCCTTGCCCAAAAGCTCCGATGAGGGGGGATGGTGAGCCAGGAAAGTCAGGGAGGGACTGAGGAGAGGATTCCCCAGCCCTTGGCGACAGCAGGTGCCAGCTTCGACCCTGGTGGTCAGTAAGGAGACAAAGGCCAGGGAAAAGAAGGCTGTGGCGTCTGCAGGGTGACTGCGCTCGGGCGATGGCCCGGCTTGGGAGGGCAGTGGCGGTTTTGTATCGTCCTGGCCAGGCCCTGGAGCCCCGAGGGGCTACCCTTCTTTCTACGCCATCCGACCGTCCAGAAACTGTGGATAGGTGAGGGGGTGGCCACCTGGCCGCGCCCGCCCGTGGGGGAGAGGTCGATCCCCCCACTTCCGCTGGGGAATGGGGGAGGGGGCGCCCCTCCCGCCGGCCTGTGGTCCCTCCAGCAACCGCTGAGCTCAGTGGCTGACGTCGGTTTCCCTGGCGACCGCGGCGGCGGCGGCGGAAGCGCGTGGTGGGGCCGCGCACGTCGGCGCGCATGTGCGGCGGGGGTGGCGCCGCCCCCGGATAAAATTAGCCCGGAAGCCTAAATATAGGTGGCGATCGGCTCACCCTCTGCTCTGTGGCCTTAGGGTCCCAGGCCCGTCCGTGTTTGAAAGCGGAGGAGCTTGTGGGAATTTGGGCATGGGAAGTGCCCAGGCTTTGGCCCGACCCCAGCGTCCTAGTCGGTCGCTCAGGCAGCACCTACACATGCCACGCTGGCAAAGAGGACGCTCGGGAGGTGCGAGAGAGCCCCCTTCCCGCTTGCTGCACCCTTAGGGCGACAGGAAACAGATCTTACCTCGGCTGTCTATTGGAAGGCTCCGGGTCTGGGTAGCAGGAACTATGAGAGCGGGAAGGGGGGGGGGGGTCCAGAGAAGCCAGCAGGTGCTGTCGGTTAACTTTCCAGCTTTCCCTGAAGCTCTCTTTTCCTGGTCTGCCTCTCCAGGTTCTAGCTGTGATCGAACTTCTCAACTCTCTGAAACCTAGGTTTCCCACCTCATTCCCCTAGTCAGGCCTCCCGGGCCCCCTGGTGCATCCGTGGTGGCCTCTTCGCCTGTTTTGTTCTCCTCTCCCCCTCATGGCCCAGACATGAGTGGCCCCCTGGAAGGGGCTGATGGGGGTGGGGATCCCAGACCGGGGGAGTCCTTCCATGCGGGAGGGGTCCCAGCCCCAGGGCCTCCTCAGCACCGGCCTTGCCCGGGCCCCAGCCTGGCCGACGACACTGATGCCAACAGCAATGGCTCAAGTGGCAACGAGTCCAACGGGCCTGAATCCCGGGGTGCCTCTCAGCGAAGTTCACACAGCTCTTCCTCCGGCAATGGCAAGGACTCAGCCCTGCTGGAGACCACGGAGAGCAGCAAGAGGTCTGTGTGTGCACATGTGCTATGTGTGTGTGTGTGCTGGTTTGGTCTGGGGATGGAGTGGCAAGTAGGCCCCATCCCGCTGCGCCTCATCTTGAGTCCATTGCTTTTCCCTTAGCACAAACTCTCAGAGCCCCTCCCCGCCCAGCAGCTCCATCGCTTACAGCCTCCTGAGCGCCAGCTCAGAGCAGGACAACCCATCTACCAGTGGCTGCAGGTAACATGGGTCTGGGAGGTCTGGGAGGGGTTGTGGTTGGGGGAAGCTTCTGGGCTCTTCCTGGATCACACCTCTGGGGCCTCACGTCTCTCCCCTCTCCTTCCTGGTGGGGTCTGCAGCAGTGAGCAGTCAGCGCGGGCGAGGACCCAGAAGGAACTCATGACTGCACTGCGGGAGCTCAAGCTCCGGCTGCCGCCAGAGCGCCGGGGCAAAGGCCGCTCTGGCACGCTGGCCACGCTGCAGTATGCGCTGGCTTGCGTGAAGCAGGTGCAGGGTGAGCACTGCTTCCCTCCTAGGGAAGGAATGACCCTGGGGTCCTCCCTACACCCTGGGCCTGCTAGAGGAAGGCAGCATGAGTTTAACCAAGTGGCCGGCGCTCTTCCCACAGCCAACCAGGAATACTACCAGCAGTGGAGCCTGGAGGAAGGGGAGCCCTGTGCCATGGACATGTCCACTTACACCTTGGAGGAGCTGGAGCACATCACGTCAGAGTACACACTTCGTAACCAGGTCAGCGGTTGCCCGTGGCACCCCACCCTGCCCCTGACATGCCCCCAGCCCTCCGCAGCTCCTGAATCTGCTCTTGCTCCTCCATCCCTCGCCAGGACACCTTCTCGGTGGCAGTCTCCTTCCTGACAGGCCGGATCGTCTACATCTCAGAGCAGGCAGCTATCCTGCTGCGCTGCAAGCGGGATGTGTTCCGAGGCGCCCGCTTCTCTGAGCTCCTGGCTCCGCAGGATGTGGGTGTCTTCTATGGCTCCACTGCCCCATCCCGCCTGCCCACGTGGGGCGCTGGGGCCTCAGCAGGTGAGTTGCTTAAGGGCTTGGAAGACAGAGAGGCCTGAGTGGTTCTCTGCAGCTCTTGCTGGATGAGGGTTTGGTGGACTCAAGCTCAGTGCCCGCCTTGTCTGTCTCAGGTTCACGCCTCAAGGACTTCACCCAAGAGAAGTCTGTCTTTTGCCGCATCAGGTAGATAGGGGTAGGGAAAGTGGGAGCAGGCCTCCCCCTCTGACCCACTTTCTCTGACTTCTCTGCCATGTGGGCCATAATGTTGAAGAGGGCAAGGAAGCCCCATGTTGAAAGGCCATCTAATGCCACACTCTGTTCCCCTTGTTAGAGGAGGCCCTGACCGGGACCCAGGACCTCGGTACCAGCCATTCCGTCTAACTCCCTACGTGACCAAGATCCGGGTGTCTGATGGGGCCCCCGCCCAGCCGTGCTGCCTGCTCATCGCAGAGCGTATCCACTCGGGTTATGAAGGTGGGCAGACCTGGCGGGGGGGTGGGAGGCAAGGAGGCAGCACCTTGGGATTTTGGAGTGAATATAGCTGTTACAGGGGTGAGGGCTGGAGCCTGGTGTAGAGATCAAGTTTCCAATTGGGCTGGGGGCAGGAAGAGGGAGGCAAAGAAGAATGTCGTAGTTGCTTTTAGTGTAGATGCTGTTCCATGGTATGTAACATGGCCCAGGCTGTCTCTGGGGAGGAGTGCTGTCCACCAGCCAGCCAGCCTGGGCCCAGACAAAATGGTCGGCTGGGGAGCTGAGTCTTTCCGGGTGAAACCCACCCATGCCCACGCCTGCTGTGCCTCAGCTCCCCGGATCCCTCCGGATAAGAGGATCTTTACCACACGCCACACACCCAGCTGCCTCTTCCAGGACGTGGACGAGAGGTGCGATGGGGCCCTGAGGGAAGCCGGGGAGCTGGGCCCAAGGCCAGGGGCCTTCTGATACTTTTTCTTATCCAGGGCTGCTCCGCTGCTGGGCTACCTGCCCCAAGACCTGCTCGGCGCCCCAGTCCTCCTGTTCCTACACCCAGAGGACCGGCCCCTCATGCTGGCCATCCACAAGAAGAGTGAGTCTTCTCTCACCTTTCTTTCCCTTCCCAGCCGGCCCTGGAGCGCTCACTGCCCTCACAGAGGCCTGTCTGGAGGCTGTAGTTGTATGGGTCTCCAGTGGTGGCTGCCCTGCTCCTCTCCTCTCCCTCCTGCTGATGCCCCCCTCTGTTCTTTTCTCATGCCCATCAGTCCTACAGCTGGCAGGCCAGCCCTTTGACCACTCCCCTATCCGCTTCTGTGCCCGTAATGGGGAGTATGTCACCATGGACACCAGCTGGGCCGGCTTCGTTCACCCCTGGAGCCGTAAGGTGGCCTTTGTATTGGGTCGCCATAAAGTACGCACGTAAGTGGGCTGAGCCAGCACTGGGTGGGGGGTGGAGCTGGGTAGGGAGGGTTCTGGGGTTGGGGTAAGGGGCTGTGGGGAAGGATAGGACAAGACTCAACATGCCGCCCCACACCACAGGGCACCCCTGAACGAGGATGTGTTCACACCCCCGGCCCCCAACCCAGCTCTGTCTTTGGACTCTGATATCCACGAGCTGTCTGAGCAGATCCACCGGTTGCTGCTGCAGGTGAGAGTGAGGTGAAGGGAGCAGGACTTGGGAGGTGAAGATGGGGTGGGAAGCCTGCTGCAGATGACTGACCTGTCCTTTTACCTGCCACAGCCCGTGCATAGCTCTAGCCCCACGGGGATCTGTGGCCTTGGCCCCTTGACGTCCCCAGGCCCTCTCCACAGCCCTGGCTCCTCCAGTGACAGCAACGGGGGTGATGCAGAGGGGCCTGGCCCTCCGGTTCCAGTGAGTGCTCCTCTGCCCCTACTGCCCTCGAGTTACCCTTTTGCATGCCAGGATCTGGCCTCAGTGCCACGGCTTTGTCTTGGGCACCCCTTCCTTGTTCTGGCCAGGCCTCCAGGGCTTTGCTGCCTTTGCAGGTGACCTTCCAGCAGATCTGTAAGGACGTGCATCTGGTGAAGCACCAGGGACAGCAGCTTTTCATTGAGTCCCGGGCCCGGCCCCCGCCTCGTCCCCGCCTCCCTGGTGAGTTGCTGAGGACCTGGGGGTAGGGGTGAGTGGCGAATGAGACCCGAGCATCTCCTGACCATCACCTCTGACCCATTGACGTGTGTCTTCTCCCAGCCACAGGCACATTCAAGGCCAAGGCCCTTGGCAGCCAATCCCCAGACCCGGAGCTGGAGGTGGGCCCTGCTCCAGTCCAGGCCCCACTAGCCTTCGTGCCTGAGGAAGCTGAGCGGAAGGAGGCCTCCACTTGCTCCTACCAACAGATCAACTGCCTGGACAGCATCCTCAGGTGAGGCTCGCCTACACCCTTCCCACCTTGGGCCTGGTCCCTGCTCCACCTCACATCCTGCCTTTACTGCCACCTGCTACACCGGCCACCAGGTACCTGGAGAGCTGCAACATCCCCAGCACAACCAAGCGCAAGTGTGCCTCCTCTTCCTCCTGTACTGCCTCATCGGCCTCCGATGATGACAAGCAGAGGACAGGGACGGGTCCAGTCCCCACAGGAGCCAAGAAAGGTGAACACCTAGCCTGCTGACCCCTGTACCTCTAGGGCCCTGCCTCGCTGTGCCTTGTCCTTGTCCACCTCATTCCCTTCCTCCACCCAGGCCCCTTCACCTCCTGATTTCCATCCCTCTCCCCCAAGATCCCTTGCCTGACCAACCCTCCCCACCCCCAGCAGGGGTGGTAACTGGTGCCATCTCTCTGCGCAGATCCTGCAGCGGCGGCAGGCGTGCTCTCTGGGGAGGGGGCGACTCCGCGGAAGGAGCCCGTGGTGGGAGGCAGCCTGAACCCGCTCACGCTGGCCAATAAGGCAGAGAGCGTGGCGTCCGTCACCAGTCAGTGTAGCTTCAGCTCCACCATCGTCCATGTGGGAGACAAGAAGCCCCCGGAGTCGGGTACGGGCGTGGAGCTAGGGGGCAGTGCCAGCGTCCTCCTTCCTGCCTCTCCCCTCCCCCGTAGGCCTTCATTGAGGCCTCCCCTTGGCCTGCAGCCACCACTGCTTGCCCTTGTCCCCTGCCAGCCTGTGTGCTTTGGCCTGTCCTACTCCCCTGCTTGTGTTCTTCCCGTCAGGGCAAAAAAGTCTGGCGTGGGAGGGGCTGACCCCAGGGGGAATGAGGCGAGGAACTTACTGAAGAATACTGCCCTACCCTGCCACCAAGGGTCTGTGGGTCTTGACATTGAAAAATGTATTAAGGGGCAGGCACGGTGTGGGCGGCAGCTGCTAGAGAATACTGGGAATGCTCGGGCACCCTGGGACAGCGTTGCGTGACCAGCCCTTGGTAGGGAGGTGACCTAGGTCTGGGCTGTGCAGCCAAGAGCAGGGCTTGGCTATGCTGTGGAACTGCAAACATGTGTGCATGTGAACTTGGTGACCCCTGAGGTGATCCTACTGACCTTTTCTTCCCCGTCTCACCTTCTTCAGATATCATCATGGAGGATCTGCCTGGCCTAGCCCCGGGCCCAGCCCCTAGTCCAGCCCCCAGCCCCACAGTAGCCCCTGACCCAGCTCCAGACGCCTACCGCCCTGTGGGCTTGACCAAGGCCGTGCTGTCCCTGCACACACAGAAGGAAGAGCAAGCCTTTCTCAGTCGCTTCCGGGACCTTGGGCACCTGCGCAGACTCGATGGCTCTTCCACAACTCCTTCAGCCCCAGGCGAGAGAGGTAGCCACCAGTACTTTCCGGAGCCTGCCTCAGCCTGGTTCAGGACCACCCTGCCCCCGGGTGGGGGCATATAGAGAAAGTTGGTGCTGCTTCCGCTGGCAGGGCCCTGCTCGAGGAAAGGTCCCCTTCTGCCACTGGCTTCTGCCCACCAGGCTGGGGTTCTGGGCTACAGCCTGAGGCAGGCAGTGTGGGGGTGTGGCACCAAGACAGGCAGGCAGAGGGCTGTGCTCCAGGTAAGCTGCCTTGGGTCCAGTTCCATGTCAGATTGTTCCCCAAAGCACCCCCCACCCCCAACCCATGCCCTGTGTTCTGGGTGAGCAGCTCTCCTCGGGGTCTTTGCCCAGCCTCTATCTGGTCACAGAATCAGGACTGTGGGGTTGGCAGGGGTACTAACCACAGACTGAAGCCCTTGCTAATCCTAGTCTCTCCTCTGTAGGCTGCCATCATGGCCCTGCGCCCCCTGGCCGCCGCCACCACTGCCGGTCTAAAGCCAAGCGCTCGCGTCACCACCAGACTGCCCGAGCTGAAGCCCCTTGCTACGTTCCCCACCCCTCACCTGTGCCCCCCTCTGCCACCTGGCCCCCACCACAAGCCACCACCCCCTTCCCTGCAGTGGTCCAGCCCTATGCTCTCCCTATGTTCTCCCCTCGGGGAAGTCCCCAGGCTCTGACCCCAGCTTCCACATCTGTACCCCCTGCCACCTTCCCTGCCCCCCTGGTGACCCCTATGGTAGCCTTAGTCCTTCCAAACTATCTGTTCCCTCCTCAGTCCAGCTATCCCTACGGGGTACCCCAGAGCCCAGCAGAGGGGCCTCCCACCCCTGCCTCCCACTCCCCCTCACCATCCCTGCCTCCTCTGCCTCCCAGTCCACCACCACACCCAGACTCCCCGCTGTTCCAGTCACGATGCAGCTCCCCACTCCAGCTGAACCTGCTGCAGCTGGAGGAGCCCCCCCGTGCTGAGGGGGCTGCTGTGGCAGGGGGTCCTGGGAGCAGTGCTGGACCCCCACCTCCCAGCGAGGAGGCAGCTGAGCCAGAGGCCAGAATGGTGAGTGCCAGTTCCCCCAATACCCTACAAGCCTTGCATCTGGCCCTCAGCACCTATAGGCCTCCTGCCTTAAGGGTCTCCTGGGCTGATGTGTCTGTCCCCTGGTGTGGACGTTACAGGATGGGAGACTGGCCTGGCCCCACGATCACAGAACAGAAGCAGTGACAGTGGAGGCAGCAGACGGGAAAGCCAGTACTGAACCCCTCATGACTGCTGCTCTCCTGCTGTCCTCTACAGGTGGAGGTGACTGAGTCCTCCAATCAGGACGCACTTTCAGGCTCCAGCGACCTGCTGGAGCTGCTGCTGCAGGAGGACTCACGCTCGGGTACCGGCTCTGCGGCCTCCGGCTCCCTGGGCTCTGGCCTAGGCTCTGGGTCCGGCTCGGGCTCCCATGAGGGGGGCAGCACCTCGGCCAGCATCACCCGTGAGTCCTCCCTGGGCAGGTGGGATGACAACTTGATGGGGGTGGAGAGAGATCATATTTGGCTGAGCTTCCTAAGGTCCACAAGCTTGGAGCCAAGCCTAGTGAAGCCCTGGCGGTAGCAGTGCCAGGCAGCCTAACTCCAGTGGTTCCCCATTCCCTCTTGGCTCCAGGCAGCAGTCAGAGCAGCCACACAAGCAAGTACTTTGGCAGTGTCGAGTCTTCGGAGGCCGAGGCCGGGGCTGCACGGGCCGGGGCTGAGCCTGGGGAGCAGGTCATTAAGTACGTACTCCAGGATCCCATTTGGCTGCTCATGGCCAATGCTGACCAGCGTGTCATGATGACCTACCAGGTGCCCTCCAGGTAAGGCAAGTCAGGGGCCTCTCCCACCTCCCGGGCAGAGATGGAAGGGAAGCCAGTGCCCCCTCCCCTGCTCAGCCCTCGGCTAGCTTCCCACCCAGCCCCTTGGAGCCCCTTCAGTGGTTGCCCAGACTAAGAGCAGGTTGCCTGGGTCTGAAAGCCGGATTGCAGGTGGGGAGGCAGGTAGAGGGAGGCCCCCAGCCTTGGAGGCCTGGCCTCCCCCAGATCCCAGCCTCTGCCCCTGACCCTTTCCTTGGCCAGGGACATGGCATCTGTGCTGAAGCTGGACCGGGAGCGGCTGCGGGCCATGCAGAAGCAGCAGCCTCGGTTCTCTGAGGAGCAGCGGCGGGAACTAGGGGCTGTGCACTCCTGGGTCCGGAAGGGCCAGCTGCCTCGGGCCCTCGATGTGATGGTGAGGGAAGGCTGAGCAGGCGGGCTGGCCGTGCAGGGGTTAGGAGGGTGGGCTGAGCTCAAGTTCAAGGGAGCTAGGCTATGGGCTGGCTCGAAGTTTCTGAAGGATGGTAACTCCACGAAGTTTGCTGCTGGGTTGTGTAGAAGGGAAACTCAGCAAATTCTGGGGAGTACCATGGGCCTGGAGAATATGAGAAGCTGGACTGGCATTTGGCAGTGAGGAGTCTTCCTCCTGACTCCCCATCCCTGGTTCTTCCTCCAAGGCCTGCGTGGACTGTGGGAGCAGCACCCAAGACCCTGGTCACCCTGAAGACCCTCTCTACTCGGAGCTGGACGGACTGGGGCTGGAGCCCATGGAGGAGGGTGGAGGCGAGGGGGGTGGTGGCGGTGGTGGGGCTGGGGGTGATGGTAGTGGTGAGGGGGAGGGTGGCGAGGAGGCCCAGGCCCAGGTGGAGGTCAAGGTCTCAAGCTCCCAGGACCAGGATGCAGCCATGGAGGAGGAGGAGCAAGGTGGGAGCTCATCTGGTCCAGCCTTACATGCTGAGGAGGAGGAGGATGGCACCAGCTAGACTCCAAAGGGGGGCCAAACCTGGGCTTTCTCTAGAGACTTTGCTCTGCGTCCTCATCTCAGAACGCCAAGGTGGCCAGACCAACTCATAGGAAATTGCCCCAGCTCCTCCCGCCGGCAGGGGGCTGGACCCCCATCACCAGCCCAGGAACCAGGGGCTATCTGCCCAGGCCAGCCCCGAGGGGTGGCATCTGACCCCCACTTCCCCACCTGGTGAGGAGCGCCTCGCTGCCCTGGCCAAGGTTGCTGACAAGCTGCTCGAAGTGGTCCCTGGGGAGCCCAGTGGGGCCCGGGTCTCAGCCCCGAGGGTCGAGACTATACTTATTTATTGGGGGAGATGGCTCGCTCTCCCACCTCCTCCCCACAGTGGGCCTAGGAGAGAAGACTGAGGGCCAAGCAGGACCCAGGGTTCAAGCCCTTAGCTGCTCCAGGGTGGGGGGGGGGTTGGTGGACCATGGCGTCCCTGGTGCTGCCCCTCAGATGGGACCCAGGCGTTCTCAGCTGTACCCTCTACCAATGGCATTTGTGTTTTTGATATTGTGTCTGTTATTATTATTTTTTAAATATAAAACGGAAAAAACAAACGCCACTATCAGGACTTTGTGGAATGAAGTTTGGAAAGGGGTGGTGTGGTGAGGATGGCTGGGTTCTCCAGTCTCCACTGAAACCTGGTGGCTTGCAGGCTCTAGGCCACCACACGGGGAGACCCCTGGGACCAGGAGTTGCAAACCCGCTGAGGTCGGACGGTCCCCCAGTGGAGCGGAGGGAGAACGCAGACCTGCAGCTGAGACCCCGGAGAAGAAGGAAACACTCAATCCTCTGGGCTTGTTGCTGCCCGCAAACAGCTGATGATTCTTGAGATGGATACCTTCCCATGTCGGCGCCGTGGCTTAGCTGGTTAAAGCGCCTGTCTAGTAAACAGGAGATCCTGGGTTCGAATCCCAGCGGTGCCTGAGCTACCCGGGTATGGTATCTTATTGCCGAGCGCCAATCGGCCCCTCTGTCATCATGAGCCTTCACAGTTTTCCCCTGCAATTTTAGTATACCTCTGCAAGCGAAAATTCTCCCCGTCATCCGCCCGCAAGGTCGCGGGACCCCGCCGCACTAGGTTTTGTTTGGAACCGCCCGGTGGCTCGGGGAACGAGAGGGAGACGCGGACGGCGTCAGCCCCGCATCCCGGAGGCCGGCACGGCCATGAGGGCACGGCCGCAGCTGCGCACGCGCACGGGCGCCGCTGGGCGGGGTCGCCGCAGGCCGGCGTCTTGATAGGCAGCTATAGCAGCGCAATGCAGGGCCTTCCTGCGGCTGTGATGGCCGAGTGGTTAAGGCGTTGGACTCGAAATCCAATGGGGTCTCCCCGCGCAGGTTCGAATCCTGCTCACAGCGGTAATAGTTTTGGTAATGGTAAGTCCTATCTGTTCGGCAATAGGAAGTCTTTTATTTTCCAACCCTTTCCGGCTGTGGAGACGACTCTCCCACGCGTTTATTTCAAAAATTCGCAAGAAGCAGCCCGCGAGCGCCCTCTCGCGAGCCTTCAGACCCCTGCTGGTCTGCCAAAAAAAAAAAAAAAAAAAAAAAAAGGCGGGGGTATTGTGTTACAGCTGGTTTCAATTCGTGTCTCCGTCAGAGGCCGATGGTCCCGGTTTTCCTCAGCATTCCTACTACGTTTTGCTGACGTTCTCCTCTGCGACTCTCACTTCAAAGCGTGCATCTCCTTTATATCTGTTCTCAGTTTCTCGCATTGAGGCTGTGCCCACATCCTTGTCGCTTTTACTTTTTACCGATAGCCACTTACCCCTCACCTACTACATTTCCCAGACCCTCTGGCCCAGGTTGCTTTCTTTTTCCCTCCATTACCCGATTTCCCTTCTCCTTCTCCAAGCTGAAGACAAGAGGCACAACGTGGGCCAATGGCACCGCTCCGCCTACGCCCTACCCACACGGATTGCTGTGTGAACAAGCCACCCCTTGCGCCAGGCGGTGAGGCAGCCGGAGAGAGAGGTCACAGGGCTTGAACCTGCAGACTCCCCTTGCCTGGCTTCCAGAACTGCAAACTGAATCCACGCCTATGCTTTATACATTAGTCTGTTCAGTTACAGCCCCTGAAAATGGCCTGTCCTCCCTATCACTCCCGTTCGTGGCTCTGCTCTGCAGCAGGCCGAAAAAATTCCAGGACTGTCTGCCCATCTTCCCTGGTCCAAGTCACCTTGCTGAGTGTGTTGGCACTCGTCACCTCTCAAAAGGAGCTCTTCTGAGGCGTCCCTGGAGTTTAAGAAGACGGATCTTCTCCACTACCATTCTCTACCTGGAAAATGGGCTTTCCGAGCTGTGCCTGCCCTACAAGAACATACTGGGTGGAGCACAGTGGCTGCTGGGCAGTAGCTGCCGCAGGAGGGAGAGGGTGATGTCATTGTGTGTGTGGTGGTGGTGGTGAGGGGGCTTGCCCATTTCAGTGGGATTGCCCACTGCTTTCACATTGAAGCGGGGAGAGAGTTGGCCCTGTGGCCTACACTAATCCCATTCCTCATACCCCCACCCCAAGATCCAGCCAGGGAACTCCATTTTGCCCAGGACCCCTGGGGGGCTTGCAGGAAGCCAAGCTGCACTTTGAAGCTCAGAAGAGGGAGGAGTTCGGCCTCAGGGCCTAGGCCTTGGGGGGTGTGACGTCTCGGAAGTGGGAAGCGGGGAGTGGGGGAGTGGGGTAGGGGGGGTGGACTGTGCCTGCCCAGTTTTTCCCTTGCCTCCCCAAGAGGCCTGAGGAGAGTGTATCAGCTCCTCTTCTCCTAGTTCTCAATGTGACCACCCCCTAAGAAGAAGCTGCAGGTTCAGGCCCCAGTATGTACCATCAGGTCTCCAAGATCCTAGAGACACAGAAATGTGAACCCTGTCCTGGAAGTCACAGGCACATGGCCACGGGGCAGCCAGTAAGAGGAATGAGCTGGAGAAAGTCCCCCCTCCTGTCCAGGGCCCCGAAGCCCTATGTAACCTGGAAGGCAGGCATTTTGGAAGGAAAGAATGCAAAATGAGCTACAGGTAACACGTATTCGTAATGGACACCTTTCAAAAGCTGACCAGTGTCTGAGCAGAACAATCTGTGGTTGTATGGGCCGTGTGAGCCTGTGTATTACTATGGCTGAGATTGGTGGACATTTTCAGTCTTGCTTCTCTCTGTCCACTCAGAGACTTACAGTGCCCAGGGCCACTGCTGCGTGGCCATCCCCTGTGCCCCCTGGCCTGTACAGGATGAAAACTGGTGAGTAGGCAGAGGTTATGGGAACATTCCTGGGCCAGGTAGCCAGGCCAACTTACAAGTAAAAGTGATGAGGATTTTAATCTGAGTCTCTCTAATTCACTTTCCCCACCCCAGATGCGCAGCACCACCAGCCCTGGGGAGGGAGGAGAGTGACCGGCAGATAGCCACAGCCGGGAGCCTGAGCTCTCCCATGGGCCGGCGGTTGAAACAGCTGGTGGTCTTGGGAACACGGGGCCAGGCCCTTCTCAGGGGTCTGTATAGGGGAAAGTTCCAGAACGGCCTGAGGAGCCTAATGGATTGGCCTCTGCATTTGGACTTCTTTCTCTCTCTCTTTTTAAATACATATTTATTTATTTTTCTTGAAAAGGCAGATATACAGAGAGGAGAAAAAGAGAGAAAGATCCTCTATCTGCTGGGTTATTCCCCGAGTGGTTCCAATGACTGAAGCCGATCCGATCCGAAGCCAGGAGCCAGGAAACTCCTCCAGGTCTCCCATATGGTTACAGGGTTCCAAAGCCTTGGGCCATGCTCAACTGCTCTTCCAGGCCACAAGCAGGGAGCTGGATAGGAAGCGGGGCAGCTGGGACATGAATTGGTGCCCACATTGGATCCTGGAGTATGCAAGGTGAGGATTTTAGCCACTAGGCTACAGTGCCGGGCCCTTTCCTTACTTAAAATATTTATTTATTTATTTTTTGTTACAAAGGCAGATTTACAGAGAGAAGGATTAACAGAGAGAGCTCCCATTGCTGATTCACACCTCAAGTGGCCAACAGGAGCCAGAAGCCTCTCCTGGGTCTTTTATGTGGGTGCAGGGCCCCAAGGTTCTGGCCATTCTCTACTGGTTCACCAAGTCACAAGTGGGAAAGAGGAGCAGCTAGGACACGAGCCGAGCCGGACCCCATGTCACGTGTTCTTTCTCCTCCATTAACTTGTAGCTCTCCCTCCCTCAGTGAGGGAGCTGGATCCAGTGACCACAGCTGGAGAGCTGGCCTCATCTCATCCATCCCACCCAGGCGCCTCCAGATCTGGGAGACAAAGGGAGAGACCTTCCCCTGCTGCTGAGGGCCGTCTCTCCACTTGGCACTGCCTTCCCTGCCCCCTGTGCCATCCTGACCGCAGGCCTTGGTTATTCCCCTGTGCATGCGTGCGTCCGCTTGTGCTGCCTACACACCTGGCTACTGCATAGCTTTCTGCCCTCCCTCCACCTGCATCCTCTCCCCACCCGCCCCACCTCGGGGACCTGCTTAGTGCACAGCCCAGATGCGCCTGTTCTTGGGGCGCCTGAGATATCCAAGATGTTGAACTTGATGTTTGCTTCTCTGCCTTTGCCGTGGTTACCCTCCCAGCCAGCCAGCTTTGATCCAGCTGAGTGCTCGTTTGAAAACACGCATTTGTTTATTTGGCCACAGAATCATTTTTAACCTTACGGATAATGATGGAATATCTTTGTGATGTTTTTTGATGCCAGTACACTCTGTGGAATGATGAAAGCAAGCCTGCGTGTCCTCATCACATTATCTGGTGTGTGTGTGTGTGTGTGTGTGTAGAAAACTGAAAATCTTTCCTTTTAGCCATTTTGAAATACATAACAGTGTTCGCTGTGCTGTTCCATAGCTCACTCAACATCTTCCTTATAGACTCGCTCTCGGTGTTCAAAATTCCTTGACACCCTGATTGTCTGCGCTCTCTGGCTGTTGTAGATCCCTTTGCTAAATCCTTCTCCTCTACTGTCCCAGGGTAGTGTTGCCCAGCCTGTGTGAAACCTGCACCAAGCTGTCCAGGGGGCTCACAGCTAAGGGAGAGTTCCTGACCTCCCCACCACGGGTACACACACACACACCCCCTGCTTCCTAAGCTAAGCGCCCCCATCCTGGCTCTCCTGCAACGCTCTTCTCTCCTGTCAGCCTGTGCCAGCTCTCCAAAGGAATCCGCTTGCTTCTCCAGATGGCAGCTAACGGGATCTTTACAAGCTAAGAGAAGAAAAAACTTTCTGGAGGAGGAACCCTCCCTTAGTCTGCAGTTGTCCTTAGACCAAAATAACAGCAGCGATAACTACACAACCAACCCCAGTCCCTCAGAGCAGCCTAGGACCAGGTGACCATTCCCAGCTGACTCCAATCCCTAGCCCAGTTACTCTCCACCGTCTCCATCCCAGGGTCGCTAGCTTCCTTCTCTACCCCGGGGCCTTTGCACTTGCTGTTCCTGATGACTCAGGTTAAATCACACAACAGCTTCAGGCAATCTCAGCTCATAGAGGTTTGGCTTTCCATGGCACCTAGGGATGAAGGTGGGGGAAGGGTGTATTCTCTCCCTGAAGCCTGTAAGCGTCTGAAATTATCTTAAGTCAGTTTCTGCTTTCTTGGTTACTGTTTCAGTTCTCGGTATATGAAGGCCAAGTGAATAAATCACACAACAGCTTCCCACATTCATAAAGACGCTCAGATAACCTTTCCTTCTAACCGGGTGAGGAGGGGACACTGTCGCCGGCTTCCAGTGGCCAGAGTCGGTGCCAGGCAGGTTGCAGTCCGGCAGTCTCCAGGGCTAGGAGGCCGCATATCGCGCCCAGGGCGGAGGAGGAACCCTCCTCCGGGGGTGGAAGGAAGCAAGAAACCAGCACAGCCAGTCTCCGGGAGCTGGCCGCACGGCCCCACCCACAAGCGGCCGCGGCAGGTGGCCGCGCGTCCGCCTGGGCGCCCGCAGGCCCGACGCGTGCGGGATCAAAGCAGCGGGAAGGGGCGGGACGCAGAGGTGTTGGGGATCTGGAGGTGTGAGAGCGAGCTTCCCAGGGGATGCTGGAGCGTGGGAGCGAACAGACCCCCGGAGACCCGAGGGGGCGCAGGCGGACACGCAGACAGGGGCGCGAGGAGATCCAGAGTCAGGCAGGGGTGGGGACGACAGAGGGAGACCCAGCGAGGCGCAGCTCAGATGCGGGACAGGAGTGGAGACAGAGACGCGGAGAAGGGCGAGACCCACGCGGGCTTGGCACAAGGAAACTCAGCAAACCAGAGAGGAAGAGCCACGGCGGGACCAGCAGGGCGGAGGGTGTGGGGGGAGGGCGAGCTCTCCCCTCCCCCGCCGAGGGACCGGGGGACCCCCGGGGAGGGGATCCGAAGGCCGGGTCCTTTCTCAGGATCACGCCTGGAGAGGTGCGGGCCGGGGGGCGGAAGGAGGGGCGAGGAGGATGCAGGACCCCCGGGCTGGGAGGAGGGGGAGTGAGAGCATCACAGCCCGAATTATGGGTTTCGAACTAAACTTTGTCATCTAGTTAAAGGGTTCAACTTGTGGTTTGCTGGGAAAGGGAGGCTTAAAGAAAGATGCTTCTTAGAAAGTTGTTTAAAATTTTCTTGAGAGAAATGGAAAAAAGGTTAGCATGTGCATTGGCCGGGAATCGAACCCGGGCCTCCCGCGTGGCAGGCGAGAATTCTACCACTGAACCACCAATGCAAGCGGATGACAGGGCGTTTTCATTATCTCTTTCCAAGCTTGCACGCGGTTGAGTCGGAAATGACCAGACTGGAGGTGCGGACTACCAGCTCCGGCAAGCAACAGTCCCGATGGCTGAGGTGGGTGGGGCGAACGCCGAGCCATCCTTCCTCCCTCCCGGATCCGGCCACCGGGCCATAAAGCCACCCCATATGGCCGGGGGCGGCCCCACACCCGGGTGCGAACAGCCCTGGGCCCCAAGCCTCGCGTGCAGGTGAGAAAAACTCAGCCCGAACTCAGGTTCCCAAGGAGTGGGGGGTGGGGGAGGGAAGCGGGCGGCGGGAAGCTGCGGGGCCACACATCTGGGTTCCCATTTGGCTGAAGTAAGGGGAGGTGGCATGTGCTGGGGGCCCTGCTCCCAAATGGAAGCCCCCTCATTGAGGTCTGCTCTCCCCTTCTCAGGACTCCCTGCCCAGGGTGGAAGGTAGGGAATGGGTGGAGGGGCGTAGGAAGGGCTTGTTGGAAACCTCTCTCGGTTTCCCACCCACTCCTCTCTGTAACACCCTGCCTTGCCCTGCCCTCCTCTCTGGCGATCTCAATGCCATTTCTTGTGCCCCAGGGCACGGCCTCCCCCCCTCCCCGCAGCTTCTTCATTCTGCACAGGGTCATGCCCTGGGTGTGTGTTCCCCTACCCCCCTCTCGTGCCCCCTCCCGTCCCAGGCACACCTGTGTCCTGGGTCCCAGCAGCCACATCTCAGTCTCCTGGAGTGCCTCCTGCCTCACATCCTTCCAGTGGCTCCCTTTTCTGGACGCCTTCCCCTTCCTTTCCCACGACCCCCAGCCACCCCTTAAGGAGCTCCTTGTTGGAGGGGCCCTACTTCACTTTGTTTCTAGAACAGCTACTTTGTTGCACGTGGTCTTTTGGTTTGGTTTGGGTCCTGGCCAGTTTAGGTCAGTATAGCAAAAGGGCAGGTTGATGTTGGGGAGTGGGGAAGGACTGGTGAGGGAGCGTAGAATTGCCCACAAATGACTTGGGCAGAGTCCCTACTTGAATCAGGTGGACCCACCAAGGAATGGAGGAGGGAGAACTTGTCTGGAAGGTGCAGAAAATCCTGCTTGGGGTTTGGAGGGGTGCAGTGCTGTGGTTCTAGGGATAAAGTTGACTGTCACCCCCCCCCCGCCCCCACATACCTCCAGTCTATTCTACCCCCAATTACTGAAGCTCCTTCCCCCCCTCGCAGTTAACTCCGTCTCATTAGACAGCCTTATGGTCCCGTGAAACCAGACGGTGCCCCATTCGACCCTCGCTTCCCACACTCCGGGGCCAATTCCTTTCCCACCCCCTCCTCCTTTCACTCCTCGTCTTTCCGGGAGCCTCGTGCCGGGGGTCCTGGGGGAGGGGGCGCGGGAGTGGCCCTGGGCCCAAGGGGCGGGGTTGGGTTCTGTCCCCTCCTACCTGACCCCCGCCCCCCAGGGCTATAAGGGTCGACGCTGGCGGGGGCCGGGTCCACACTAGGGTCCGGAGGAGCAATGGTTACCCGGGACCGAGCTGAGAATCGAGAGGGTCCCAAGGTAAGAAGGTGGGGAGGAGAGCGGAGGGGGGGGGGGCAGCCGAGCGGTGGGGCTGTGCGCTGGGAACCAGGCCGGGCGGAAAGCGTAAGGAAGAGGCGTGGACCGAGGGTGGCGGACCTGTCCATCGCCCTCGGGTTCTTCCTCCGAGTCTTGCACGGTGTGGCCCACGCGCCTGGGCGCAAAGACGGTCCCCGAAGTTCTCCGTTGAGACGGGGAGGGGGCACAAGAGGGAGTCTTGGAGAGGGAGGAGGAGAGGCAGAGGGAGGAGCGGGATGAGGTGGCGGCGGCGGCGGAGGAGGATTCGGGGAGTGAGAGGGAAGCAGCTCCGGCTCACGAGGAGCGAGCGAATGGGGGCAGTCCTGGGCAGCCCCGGGGAGAAGCGGGGCGGTCCCCGCACCGCGGCCGTGCTGAGTCTAGGTCGGGCCGGCCCGCTCTCTCTGTCCCGCTGTCGCAGATGCTGAAGCCGCTGGTGGAGAAGCGGCGCCGGGACCGCATCAACCGCAGCCTGGAGGAGCTGAGGCTGTTGCTGCTGGAGCGCACGCGGGACCAGGTCAGTCTCCGCGCCAGCCCCGCACCGCCCCTCTGCCTCCCCTGCCACCCCAGGGCTTCCCAGGGGCGTGGGAACCGGGCTCCTGCTGCTTGGACGACACTCGCTCCGAGGCCTCCTGACCCGATCCCCGTTCTGGGAACTCCACCTTGGACACCGCTCCCCCAACCATTTCACTCTTAGGACCCGATTTTTTCTGCCCCATCCCTTGTCTAGAAGTGGCTCAGGGTCGGTCCCTTTGCACACATGGGTCTCTGGCATGTCCCCTTCCCCTCCCCCCAGCGTCCGCTCAACCGCCGGGTTTCCAACCCCAGTCCGCCTCCCACACGCCATGCCCTGGTCGGGTGCATCCCCTCGGGCTGGACAGTTTCGTCTCCGGGCGCGCGGGGCCCCTTCTCGGTCGTCTCCACCCCGCGCCCGCCCCCTCCCTTCTTCCCCCTGCCACTTCCCCCCTCTCTCCCCACCCCTGTGTGTCTGTGCGCCCACCCGTGCTGTCTGTAGAACCTCCGGAACCCGAAGCTGGAGAAGGCGGAGATCTTGGAGTTCGCCGTGGGCTACTTGAGGGAGCGCAGCCGGGTGGAGCCCCCGGGTACAGCGCGGGGGGTGGGGCGGCGCAGGCGGGCGGGGGAAGACGGGGCGGACCCGGCGGTGGATGGTGGGCTTGGGGGGGAGTGGCAGGCTCTGCTGCGAGGCGAGGTTACTAACACCCGCGCGTGTCTGTCTCTGTGTCTCTCATCTTCTCCCTCTGTGCGTCCATCCGGCTTGCTGTCTCCGCCTGTGCGCCTGTCCGGCCTCTGTACCTCTGCGCCCTGCCCCTTCTTTCCTCCCCACCTGCCGGGCCCCTGCCCTGCCCTGGCCGCCGCGGCTCCAGGGGTTCCCCGGTCCCCAGGCCAGGACGCCGAGGCGCTCGCCAGCTGTTATTTGTCCGGCTTCCGCGAGTGCCTGCTCCGCTTGGCGGCCTTCGCGCACGACGCCAGCCCGGCCGCCCGCGCCCAGCTCTTCTCCGCGCTGCACGGCTACCTGCGCCCCAAACCGCCCCGGCCCGAGCCGCCGCTAGACCCGAGGCCTCCGGCGCCGCGCCCACCGCTGGACCCCGCCGCACCGGCCTTCGGTCCCGCGCTGCACCAGCGCCCCGCGGCACACCAGGGCCCCCCTAGCCCGCGCTGCGCATGGTCCCCAGCCCTCCGCTCGCCCCGCGCCGGGGATTGCGGCGCGCCGGCACCCCTCACCGGACTGCTGCCGCCGCCGCCTCACAGACAAGACGGGGCGCCCAAGGCCCCGGCGCTCCCGCCGCCCGCTTTCTGGAGACCTTGGCCCTGAGCTTTGGCGGGGGTGGGGGCGGGAGGTGGGGGTGGGGGCTGGGGGTGAGGTTGAGACTCCGGCCCGAGGGCAGCAAGAGGGACCCCGGGCGTCCGGGCGGGGAGGTGTTGGGGAGGGCGGTGGGGCGCGCGGGCGCAGCGCGCGGGTGAGATGTGGTCTATATTAGAGTATCTATATAAATATATATTTTCCTGCTCCTGTCCCCTTTCCCTGCCCACCTCTTCCCCGCTCCCTTGGCGTCTAGGATTGTACCCGCTCTGTCCCCGACCCGGTCCCAGTCCCTTCCCGAGTCCTTAGTGCATGGAATAAAGTGGTTCTGAAATCCCGTGTGTCCCTGAGCCAGGGGCCTGCCTTTATCTCGGCGTCCATCCACGCCCACTGCCCCTTCCCTTCTGGCATCTACCCCCTCCTCTCCACCCCCAGTCCTGCTCTCCGCGGCCCAAACCTCCGGGCAGAC
>NW_024466960.1:0-51820 GCF_017591425.1 Ochotona curzoniae
AGGTCCCCCGATGGGGGAGAAGCGGCGGCGGCGGCAGTGGAATAGCCGAGCCGGAGCGTGAGCGGCCCCGGGGCCCCGGTTCCCCGCGGAGGCCATGGGCGACCCAGCCCCCGCCCGCAGCCTGGACGACATCGACCTGTCCGCCCTGCGGGTGAGCCGCCGTCCCTCCCCACCCCCAGCCTCGCCCTGCTTCCCGTCCTCGCCGCCGCAGGGGGAGGGAGCGTGGCGGCCGCACGCCTCACGTGCTCGCCGGGCACCCCCTCCGCCGGCCCCGTCCCAAGCCGGGGCGACCCCGGCCTCTTTCCCGGGCCACCTGGCGCCGCTCTCCTGCTCCCCTTCGCCCTCCGTTCGCCGCAGATTCTGCGAGCCGAGTTCGGTCTCCACCCTGGGGTGCCCCGCCCCCACACTTCCCTGCCACCCTCACCTTTCCTCGGGCGCTCGAGAACCCCTTTCTCCTAGGTGTTTTGGCAGCGGGGAGGTGGGCAGGGGTCACTCGGGCTGAACGCTCCCCGCTGTCACCTGCAAGGGTCTGCGTGGCGACCCCTGCCCGGCACTCTGACTCGGATTTTTGACTTTGCGAGCGTCTCCGTCTCTCCTGGTCGCTCCCCTTTCCCCGGAGCCGCGGCTCTCCCCACTTGCAGCTCCTGCCTCGGTGCAGTGCTCCCTGGCTGGCTCTGCTCTCGGGTTTCTAGCACAGCAGCCGGGAGCCAGGCATTTCCGGTCTCAGGGTCCCCGAGTGTTGCATTCCCAACTCCGCAGCCCGGGATGGACAAGTGCACGGGGCCGGGCGGAGGAGGGGGGCCGGCCGCGGCTTCTCAGAAACTCCAGCACCGGGCTGGGCTCAGGGTGTTTATCCGTGTGGATGCACACAAAACACACGCGTGCGCGGCCTGTGTCATCAGTGGAGAGACTTGGAAAAGCTGGGGTGATGGGGGGAAGCCCTGGTGGAGCTCTCTAGGGAGGGAGCTCCATAGTTAGAAAAGGGCTCGGGGGTAAGGGTGGGTCGTGGCGAGAAGACCGCGCAGCGGAATTCTTGAAAATTCCATTTGTTGTCCCACGTGGGGAACTTCACGGGCTCTCAGCCGCTCCGCTGTGTTTTTCAGCACGGAGTTTGGGCTTGAGGGCGATTTCAGGGATTTCAAGGTGAACATTCCAGATTTTCCCCCAGGTGTTGGCTTGAACGCCGAGCCCTTCCAGCTGGCTTGACAGGCCGCGAAGGGATGGGATGGGGAGGGAGTTCCCAGGTGTGGCTTCGCAGCTTCTCGGGAGGCCCCTGCTCCACCTGCTTCCTTTCTGGCTTTTGAATTAGCCAGGGAACGTGGCCAGGAGCGGGAAAGGCGGTCAGCTACACAGGTGCCCCGGATATGACTGGAGGGGAGGGGAGAGGGGAATTGAAGAGAGCAGAGTCATGTTGTTAATTGGGTTTCAGGCGGTGACACAGTTTTTTTTTTTTTTTTTGCCATCCAGGTCATAATTTGTTTGGTGTCATGTTGAGCCTGGAAACCCGGGTTGCTACTGGAGAGAAAGTGATGGGGGGTTTTGGGGATGCGTGGCCTTTGTGTGTGTTGAGGGGTCCAGCCTTAGAACGGAGACTTCCAAGGGCGGCTTAGCCTCCGGGTGGAATACAAACTGGAAATGCAGGCTGTGCCTGACGGCCCGTGCTGCACTTTCCTCTGGGGTACACTCCACCAGCGCGTCCCCTCCTTGGTTGTTGATTAACTCCAGCTACAGGTTCCAGTGGCTGTGGTGCCGGAAATGCGACACAGAATGGGTGGGTCCAGACCCTGACCTTTGTTTTGAATCACGGGGGACTCTGCTGGGGCTACCCTCAGACTCCTCAGCTGTTCTGTAGAATCTCTCTCTCTCTGACCTTGGATGTGCCTTCTGGACTTGGCCACTTGAAGCCTCCTCCCCCACCGTTCTCTCTACCCCTCCAGAGAGAGCCAGCATTCTTGTTTTTGGTCCTTCTGACTGTCCTGCCTTCAGCTCCCACTCAGCCAGCCCGGTCCTCCAGGACTGGGCTCTCTGAGGGATGGAGCTGGCCAGCGCCTAGCGCCTGTGTCCTCCTTTCTGGTGACATTCCCTCAGTCAGTACCTGTCCCCTCCTCTGCCAGAGGGCCGCTATGGTCCCTGCCTCTCCTTCCTCCCTCTCCCCTCAGAGCAGCCAGCTTGGTCAGCCCCTTGGTGCCTGGCTGGCCACCTGGAGAATGAACAGCAGCCTGTGTGGCCCTGCAGCACAAGTCTAGTGTTGGGAGGTGGGTGGGAGCGGAGCATAGGACGCACAAGCTGGCTACGGGAGCCCAGGGGCCTGCCTCTGTCCTTGAGGGCTTGGTTTTCAGCTGGTGTGAGAGTCATGGTCTGGTATTAAGGAAGACTGAATTGCGGTTGTCCCTTGGCTTGCTATGTATGTGTGTGTGTGCACACACATGTGCGGGGTTGGGGGCGCAGTTGCGTAGGGAGCCATAGCCACCTGTGACGCCTGGGAGGTTCTCCTGTGGTGGTAGGGACAAGTGTGGGATTTGGAATTGCAAGATTGAGGCCAAGTCCTGGTCTCCTTACTTCCTGGGTTTCTCTTCACCCTGACAAAGGGCCCTGGTCTTCCAAGCTCCCTTTTCTCACGTGTGTAGTGTGGCTGGCAATAGTACTGAGCCCGTAGGGTGGATAGGTACATGAAGTCTTGCTGCTTTGCTCTGTGTGTCACTGTTATCAAATGGTATTCAGGGAAGTCTTCCCGTGTAACGGTATCCAAAAGGGCTCCCCTGCTTCTTTTTTCTATAAAATTTTAATGAGGTACTTAAAAATTTTCATGCAAAATTGGAATCAAAGGGTAAATTATGTGGGCACAAATCTTTTGAAATCCATGCACTGTTTTTCCAGGCTAAATTATTTTCTATGAAGTTTTTGAGGATCCCTCATATGCTTGGATTTGAACCTTTTTTTGGCACCAAAACAAAGTCTAAATTCCATTTCTCATGAACTTTTTGAACTGCTCTTATATATAGCATTTCCTTTGTCTATTTTATAATCATTTTAAGTGATCTTCATCACCTGTAGATGTATGTAATTATTTCTGACAACCTAGACTAAAATTTAAGTGCAGTAAAACCTGGGATTTTGACCAAATGGTTCATTTCTGTATGCCCAGGGCTGAGGACAGAGTTTTGTATAAGATAGGGGCTCAATTGTTTGTTGAGTGAGAATATGTTACACCAGTGAGAAACCTTAGCACAGTGCTTACTTAGAGAACATGTTCAGTAAACGCCAGGCTGTTCGGCTTCCTCTCATTTCTCTCTTCTGGGTACAGTAAAACAAAACAAAAATCCACCATTTCGGAGATGTCTTTGGAGTCACCTAGTTTGGTGGTAAGCCGAGTTCTAGCAGTGCCCTTGCTCAAGAGAGGAACATCCAATGGAAAAGTGGGCTCCTTTTATGAAACCCTCTCTGTCTCCAAGCTTGCTTGTATACCAGAAGAATCATCTGATTCAGAGCTCTTGGATTCTCCCAGGGCCTGAGTGGAAGAAGAGGCCGCAAGGAAGGGCCAGGTCCCAGGCTGACCTCCTGTCTTTTGCTGGGCTCCTACTGGTCGATCCCTTTCACCCACTGGCCGGGTTGTCTTTGTGTCTCACAGGTTGGACGTTTCAGAATGTGGTGTTCCCTGAGAGTGTGGGGCTGTGTGGCTGGGACTTCGCAGGGGCTCATTTGAAGGGGACTTGTTGCTAGGTGGGCGCTGCAGGCAGGGATGTTCTTTTCCCACTGGTTTTATGTTGTTGTGTCTGTTCCCTGGAGCCGTCTCTTCCTCTTCCTTTTCTCTTGGCGTGGCTGTGGAGCCAGCAGCACTTGGAAAGCTGGCAGTTCTGGGCATGTTATTTTGAGGCGGCTGAGCGACGTGGGTGGGTGGGTGTGGGTGCTGCTGCTGTGTTCTGATGTGCTTGCCATCCAGGTGCCCCCAGCAGGTGCCTTCCCACTGTCCGCCTGCAGCGGGGGTGGGAGGGCCCTGCGTGGTGACTTTTCTTCCCTGGAGAACGTGCAGGTCGGGGGTGAGGCATTTGGCTTCTTTGGCATCTTGGCAGAATGATGGAAGGAAGAATCTGGAGAAGTTTCTTGATGCCATATGGCTAGCTGGTCTGCAAACAAGGGAGAGACCGCTTCACCAGTCTTTGTGCCATAACTTAGGCCTGGTAACTGCAGCCTGTGGTGGGATGTGGAGGGGAGGCACTCTGGGAGACCAAGGTATTGAGAGTTGAAATCACAGACATTAAGAGGGTCATCTTGAAAGCCAACTGGCCTACCCTTCACTCTTACCCCCAGACCCCAGAGAACGCAGTGCTGTGTAGATTCCTGATTTCAAACCCAAGCTCACTCTTTCACCTTTGAACTATGCACGTAAGATAGATGACACATGAGCCGGGACAGGTAGAAGAACATCCTCATTTGTTTGGGGACAAGATGGTGGGAAATGTGCCACTCCTCGTGACACTGTTGCACTCTCTCTGCTCAGTCTGCGCATCAGAGGTGGGCATGGTTTTCGCATCCAGCAGGCCTGGGCATTGAGGCACCCCCTGGGAGCTGGGCTGCTGTATGCCTGCACATGCTTTCATCTCCAAACAAGTTGAGTCAGAGGAAGTTATCCATCACAACCTTTCCTGTGTTGTCACCAAGCACTCAGGCCACTGTTGTGGGAATTGGGTCTAGGGACCGTGAGAAGGATGCAGTAGTGGGATCCGTAGGACACCAAGCTGTTCGCCAGAACTCTGGGATCATCCATGCAAGGGGAAAAAAACAAAACAAAACAAAACAAAAACGCTTTGGCAAGCACGGGGCTATCCCTTTCATAAGTGGTTGCTGTGTTCCTTCAGAGCTTGGAATCCTTGAGGTTGGGATGTTTTTGTTCGGTCTGATTGCCGCAAGTTGCAATTGTCTTTGGAGAGTCATGTCGAACTTGGGTGCCCAGTTCCCAGCCCTATGCCCCTCCAGTAGCCTGGCAGTCAGGTGAGCAAGGTGACACTGACAGTGCTTTTTTTTTAACCTACCCTTTACAGGAAGATGCAGCACTGTTCTTTGGGGTAAGACTTGCCACAGCTTGTGTTGGTTCTCCTCCCAGTCGGCCTGTCCTTATCTTGAGCCTGGGGTTCTTCCTTCTGTAGAGAGCTGCTCTAGAGCGTGATTGGGAAGCTACTTCAGGCTGTTTTCAGTAAGGGTGAAGACTATTGGGAGAAGGAGAGAGGAGAGATGGAGTTGTAGTAACCCAATATCCGCTTCTGGGGATTTTGTCCTGTGACTGGGCAGCACGAGGATGGACCTGCTCGCTGTGGGGAAGAGTTCCTGTTCTGTTTGTGGCAAGATCTAGAACTGGGCAGAGAATGTAGTATAAACAAAACAGTTTTTAAAAAATATTTATTTTTATTACAAAGTCAGATATACAGAGAGGAATATCTTCCGTCCGATGATCCATTCCCCAAGTGACCGCAATGGCAGTGCTGCGCTGATCCGAAGCCAGGAGCCAGGAACTCCTCCAGGTCTCCCACATGGGTGAAGGGTCCCAAGGCTTTGGGCCGTCCTCAACTGTTTTCCCAGGTCACAAGCAGGGAGCTGGATGGAAAGTGGAGCTGCTGGGATTAGAACTGGCGCCCATATGGGATCCCTGTGCATTCAAGGTGAGGACTTTGACCACTAGGCCGTGGTGCTGGGTCCAGACATGGCTCTTGTACAGGTGAATAGTGGAGAGAGACCTTAAATAATCATGCCTATAATTGCAAGCTATAATAAGAATTTAAGAGAGGGGCCAGTGTGGCAAAGTTGCAGGCTAATTTTCAACGTGTAAGCGTGGGGATCCTGTTTGGGTGCCAGTTTGTGTCCCAGCTACTGCACTTCTAATCCTGCTCTCTGTGACCTGGGAAGGCAGCAGAGGATGGCCTGGGGCCTTGGAACCCACATCAGAAAGCGGGGGAGTTGGGGGTAGGCTTCTGGCTCCTGGCTTCCTATTGGCTCAGTTCTGGCCTTTGCTGCCACTTGAGGTGTGGGCCAGTGAATGGAGGACTTTCTCTTCTCTATCTGTAAAAGCCCGCCTTTCAAATAAATATAAATAAATCCTTTTTAAAGATTATTTTAAATTTTCTTTGAAAGGCAGATTTCAGAGGGAGGGATGACAGTCAGGAAGCTCTTCTATCACTGGTTCACAGTACTGGACCAGGCCAAAATCGGGGTCCAAGCCCATGGTGTCACCTGCTGCCTCCTAGGATGCATTAGCAGGAAGCTGGATGAAAAGCAGAGCTGCTTTGATAGGATCCAACCCTTCATCTTGGGTTGTGGGTGCTCCAGCGATGGCCCACTCCACTGTATCACAGCACCACCCCCCAGTTTTATTTTTTACAGAACAAAAATGGCTGGTTGGTTGGTTGGTTGAGATATGCGTCACATGCCAGAAGAAATAGGTAAAGGTGAACCAGCAGGGAGATGGCCAGAACTGAAGACCCTGGAATGGGATCTTAAGGTGGAATATTGGATCAGCAACCACAGGAGCTCTAAGCTGAACTTCTAAAAGGTTTCTTCTGAAAATTCCTGTGGGAGACAAAGCTCATATGACTCCTTTAGCCTTCAATTTTATTAAAAAAAAAAAAAAAGAGATTTATTTGTTTGAAGGGCAAAGTGACAGAGCACCATTTTCCATCCATGGTTTACTCCTCAAATGGTTGTAACAGGTCCGGGTCAGGCTGATGCCAGAAGTTCCACCCTGGTCCCTCCTGTGGGTATCAAGGGCCTGAGGACATGGGCCATCCTCTATTGCCTTCCCAGGTCTGTTAGCAGGGAGCTGGATCGGGGCGGAACATCCGGGACACGAACTGATGCTTCGGTGGCCAATCCCACTCTTCTGTTCCCCCATGGGGTGGAGGGTCTCTAAGTCCTGGACCCACATGTGGCTCTGAGTCTGTGGACCCACATGTGGCTTGGCAGGACATGGGTGAGTGCTTGTCATCTAGGGCTGGTCTGTAAGGGGAAGGGTGTACTGTTAGCTGTTGGCAGCCTGAGAGGTGCCCAGGGCATGGCAGGTGAGTGTGTATCCCATAAGTGAGGGCAGGTAGGCCCTTCCTTGGGCCTTGGTAGAAACTATAAACAGATGCAACTGTATTTGACATTGTGTATGAGTCAGGAATGATGAGAGGGGAGTGCAAGGATGCTGGATTGGGAAACCACAGGTCTTGGGCTTCCTGAAGGAGCCAAACTCCAGGAACAATGTCGGGGTCCGGAGAGGCATGTGGTGGCACAGGCTGTGTGAGGAGCCTGCTGCACAGAATGACATGAATGGAGGACAGGAAACTATTTGCTTAAGAGAAATGGTGCTGGTAGGTGAAAAGGGCGAGGTCGTTAGGGCCGCAGATTCATCAGGTCCCTCTCAGGGCCAGGGCTTTGCCAGGCAAAGCGGGGAGGTGCTCACCTCACCTTGGGCTCCTTAACACAGGCCGGGTGCTAGCTGATGTCCCAAGGCAGAATGGAAAGTCTCTCCCTTCTTTGGCTCCCAGGAACCATTTCAGGATGCAGACTGTGGAGGGCCTGGGCTTGCTCTCTGTCCAGCAGTTTTCTTGTGGGGCAGGTGGAAGCTTAGTAGGGTGGAGTGAGGAAAATTCCATCTCCTTCCAGAAGCTACTGAGACATCTGTGTGTTTTTCCCCCTCACAACGCCTGCCCGAAGCTGATGACCCTGCCCACTTGCTTTCCTAGTGTTGGACTGGGTATTGCTTTGCATTCAGTATGTTCTCCAGTCTTAGTTTTTCCACAGGGACTGGTATCTGTTTCCCGTGGCTCCTTCCCTGTACTGACTAAAGGAGGAGGGGGTCCCATGACCCCTCCCTGGGTAAGGGATGTGAATTTGTGTGTGTACTCTGTGATTCAATATCTCCTTCTGAGTTTGGAAACCACAGAGGGGCTTGTGTCTGCTGGACCCCCATGGGATACAGAGCAGCATGGGTCCCGACTTGGTAGGTCTCAGCCAGGGGCAGCCACAGTGTTGGAAAAGTTCTCTGTCCCCGTGGCTTGGGGGCACTCATGTTTCTGTAGGCTGTGTCTAGGACGGTACCTTGAAGAATTGCTTTCCTTACCAAGGTGTCATGGGTGCTTCTCTTGGGCTCTAGACAGGCATTGGCGAGAAAAGGGGGCAGGGACAGGGCGGAACCGGTTTATTCTGTGTAGGAAGAAACAGCTTCCAGGTCCCTGGCTGGCTGCTTTCTGGGTGAGAGGGGAGTCTGCCTTGTCAGCAGTGCACCTCTGCAGGTAGAAGGGGTGGGCCCCACGCCAGGCTGCCAGAAGAGGATGCTCTTGTTCTCTCATCACCGCCCACCTGCTTGCTCTTTCCAGGCACATTTGTGAGCACGCAGCTGCAGCAGGCAGTTCTTGGTGTTTCGTGCTGAGTGGGTCTAGGGGACAGGGGCCCAGGGTGCCCCAAAATCTAGGAAGCAGGAGGCAGAGAGA
This sequence comes from Ochotona curzoniae, assembly GCF_017591425.1. NCBI lineage: Eukaryota > Metazoa > Chordata > Mammalia > Lagomorpha > Ochotonidae > Ochotona > Ochotona curzoniae. The sequence continues at coordinate 8,463 of NW_024466960.1, forward strand.
GGCACAGGCATGTAGTGTGGGCGGGAGGGGCTTAGGGTCTTCGTTGGTTCCTTGGAGGACAGAGGTGAAGCAGGAATGGCATCACTCCTGTTGCAGGGAAGTGACCAGGGGCTGGAAGTCACCCTGCTGTGGCCATGTCTTTGTGTGGAATGGGAGCTGCTGTCGCTATTTCTGGATCTCAGGAGAGCAGAACATGACAGGTGCCAGGCCCCAGCTATTAACTCAGGTTTGAAAAAGCTGGAGAAAATCCCTCTTACTAAATTTTGCCCCTCACCGTGGGAACTACTGCAGGCCAGAGCAGGGGACTGGGACCTGTCGCTCTCCCTCCTCTTTCTATCTTGAGAACAAAGATCGCTCCTGTAGAAGTCATTTGTATTTTAATGTGGATTCATCTCCAAATGGGGCTCTGGGGAAAGACTGGGCTTTGTGGTAAAGTCTTCTGTGATCTCTGGATCGCCCACAGGCACCCTTTGAGGAGACCCATCCTGGTTTCCTTTTCAAGATAAAGGAATGATGCCCAGGAAAGCTAGCTTGGAAGTGAAATTACTTGCCTGAGGTCAGACAACCTGGAAGAGGCAGAGCTGAGATGCAGTCAAGTCACTCATTCCGTAACCTGAGCTCCAGAGGCCCCTTGCTGCCAGAGTGGCCGGCGGGGTGTAAGGAGGGCGCTAGGGCAGTGTGTGGCTGCTCTGCTAAGCGGTGTGTAGCTGGTACTGTTTTCTGTGCACTCTAATTGCCATCTGTCCATGACCTGTGGTAGGCAGGTTTGGTGGGCTTGCTGAGAGCCCAGACACCAGCGGTAAGGTTGCTCAGTGATGATGTGGAGACTTTGGGGATGTGGCCTGTTTCCTGGATAAGGGATGCCCTGTGAAAGGGATGGGGACCACTCCCCCCCCCCCCCCCCAGCACAGATAGGGAAAAAGGTGTTTGTGTCCCTGGGACATTCCCCTGCAGGGAAAGAGAGAGTAAGTGGCTTCAGACTGTGTTTTTGGAAGCAGCTGGTGGAGTTGCCAGGGCTGGCTATGCAAAGCTCTATGGGCCCAGAACCTATGGAGATTCCTGGCTGTTGGGCTATGGCAGGGTGAGATGGGTGGCGGAATGCTCCAATGACAGGAATGGAAGGACGAAGACTGCAAAGATTTCATCTGGAAGAGTTGAGCCGCTTCCAAAGAAGGCCTCTGCTTCTGACAGAGGAGAGGCAGACCGTCTCATTTCATGCCACGTTAGCTTTTTCACATTCCTGTTCTGATTGAATATCCACAGTGTCCAACTAAACATTTTCATTGTTTTTAAATGCATGTTTCTGGGGTGTTAAGCATCTCTGTGTCGTGGGGCAGCTGGTAGCCCGTACAACTCCAGAAATATCTTGGGCTTCTCTGTTTGGAAGTCCACACCTGTGCCATGCTAACTCCCTTCGCCCCAGCCCTTGGCAACCACCGTTCTGCCACTCATGCCTGTTTGCATGTACAGAGTGGAGCCAAGGCTTAATTCCCTGCTGGTATTTGCTGAGTCAGGTGAGGTGCACTGTGTGTCATCAGCCGGCCTTGAGCCCACCCTTTCCTCCTGCCCTGGCATGAGGCAATAGATGCCTCTCTCCAGAAAGGACTTAATGTTGAAATGACTGCTTGAGGTCACGCAGGATCCTGCAGCAGGGAGAGAAGCTGCCGCCCTCAACCCCTTCTGCCTTCATCCAACCATACCTGCTGTCTGACTTGGTTGCTGACCTCTCTCTTGGTCTCATCCTGGGTTCTGAGGGGTGGCTGCTGGAGGAAATTGGAAAGCAGGTCAGGTGGGGGATGCAGGTGCTGGAGTTCAACCGCGTTTTTTCATGGCTAGATGAGTAGATGCTGTGTGAAAAGGGACCTCAAGACCTGCAGGATTTTGAGCTGGGTCAGACTCTGCATCCCTCTGTGGGGTCCACACCCATGAACAGACCCAGAAGTGAGTTGAATCTCTTAGAACACGTATGGTCAATTTGACAGACCACTAGCACCTTTTATGCTTTTTCATTGACCGTCATGGGCAAGTGGAAGGAAGAGAGGAGGGCAAGAGAGCTAGCTGTCCTTGTGACCCAAGGAAGGAGACTTTTTTGTTTTGTTTAAAAGATTTATTTATTTATTTGAAAGGCAGAGTTAACGAGAGGGGGAGAGACAAGTCTTCCACAAGTTGGTTCACTCTCCAAATGGTCACAGCAGCCAGAACCAAGCCCATCCAAAACCAGAAGTTTCTTCCAGGTCTCCCACGTGGGTGCAGGGGCCCTAGTACTTGGAGCATCTTCCACTTCTTTCCCAAGAACATTATCAAGGAACTGGATCAGAAGTGGAGTGGCTGGGACTCAAACTTGTGCTCCTGTAGAATGCTGGCCCTGTAAGTAGAGGCGTAAGCTGCTGTGTCACAGTGCCGGCCCTATGATACCCATGTTAGAGGTCAAAATGCTGTCTACAGGGGGTTCCTGCTGGTAAGAGGAGGTGGTGTTGGAGTGTGCTCGGGACTGTGCCCATAGGTGGCCTGCATGGCCTGCCCAGCACTGGATCCTGAGGAGTGAGGGAAAGCTGTAGGGCTGATGGGGGCCCCTCCTCTGTCCTCTGCACACAGCCTGGAGGAGCACTCTGTGCTTATATACATATTGCATTCCAGGGGCGCATTTGGCCCCACAAGTCCCCTCACTTTGGTCCAGAGCCTGCTTTCCCCTTAGCTGGAGCTGGGAGGGACTTGGAGCCAGCTGTTGCTCCAGGACTGAACCTGATCAACCCAGCCATGGTGCTCAGAGGTTTTTTTTTTTTTTACTATATTTATGGAGAGCACCTTCCACTTGGTGAAGGTGGGAGCCAGGAACTCCATCTACATCTTCCACATAGATGGTAAGATTCCGGCCACTTGAGCCATCTCCATTGTCTCCCCAGGCCTGCACGAGCAGGAAGCTGCCATCAGGGGGCCAGAGCCCATTCTTTGGATGGAGGATACAGGCATCCTAACTGTTGTTAAACACCACCTCATCCCCGCTCTACCCCTTGGTGCCACAGGAGTGAAGCATGCTCATTGCCAGCTTTTCTAGGGTGTTATCCTATAGCCTAGTTCTGTGCATTGCCTAGACACTGTGGTCACCAGCATCACTCATCAAGTTAAAAAGTGATGTAAGAACTTGTCCCAGCAGATCACCCTTGCATCTCTCAGGCTGAGCCTCGGAGGATGCTGGCACCTACATCTGTTCCCACCCTGCAGGGCAATTGCTCTGGTGGCTCTGCCCCAAGTCCTGGCTCTGCCCTGGGTCCTGGGTGGAACTTTAGATCATGTGAGCATCACAGGTTCACTGAGAGTGCCTCTGCTTCTTTTCAGGCCACCTGCCCTGGCCTCAGGTAGGGTCTAGAGAGCCCACAACGAAAGGCTGGCAGACTCCAGGGGCTGTTGAGTGTGGGAGGCTGCCTTGGAGCACACGCATGGGGTTTCCAACTTGCTTCTCTCTGGGGTTTGGTTTTCTCACCCACAAAATGAACGGATTCAGTACTCTGGCTATTCATCAGGGGTTTGCATCCCCTGGGTAGCATTCTAAACCTGCACTTACTCAGGTGCTGCCTTCCGAGGTGCTCCCCCAAAGGGTCAACCAGGTTGCCCCTGCACACCCAGGAGCTTTCCTGTTCTAGGGGCCAGTACCACACATAATAGGCTCTACCTGTAGCACCAGGTAGCAGAGTGGCTGGAATTTGAACTGGCGCCTGTATGGGATGCCAACATAGCTGGTGGTGAATAGGCCTGCTGTGCCTTTCCTCCCCTACCAGTCTTTGAGTGCCTCCTGTGTGGAAGTGATTTAAACATAGGAACAGATCAGAAGTGTGATTTGCAGTGTTCCTACAGAAGGGAAGGTGCGCAAATGAGGTGCTGACTGCGTGGGATAAGCCGGGAAGGGAGGAATGGAGAGAAACAAGATGAGGTTGGAGGGGACAGGGTGAGCGTGTGCACTACAGAGAGATTTTTGGGGTGAGCATGGGACCCAGGCACCTGAAGAACACAAAGCCAAAATGGTCTGAAGGGTCCTTGGAGGTGTGCGTGGCAGAAATTATTTGCTAAATGTTGCCCAGAGTGGGGGTAGGAGAGAGACTGGCCAGATACAAGGATGACTTGGGAGGATGGGAACTTTGGATGGAGTTTTGAGGACTGGCAGGACCCTGCGAAGTTGGGCCTTCTCCATCCCCATTCCCACAGCAGACTTGGTTCTGCCGCCTTCCATGTGGTCTTTGGCCAGTGATCAATTTCGCTGTGCTTATTTTCATCCCTTATGAGAGCAAGAAAGCCCAGCTCACAGGGATAGTGAGAGGATTAAATAAACATGGTGGGGAGCACTTAGCCCGCTAAATGCTCATTAGATGGAGGTGGCTGACCCAGGTCTCTCAGCATCCCTGGGGGTTCTGTTAACTCTCCCAACTTCGTGTTTTAAGAAAGAGAAAACCACCCACACAACTGATTTCTCTTAATGGCTGTGGTGAGTCACGGAGCCCCAGGTGTGGGCCTGGAATTCTGTGAGCCTCGTTCCCCCTGGCTAGAGCCCTCTCTCAGCCTCACTGGAAGGAAGAGGAAGTTTGAAATCTTCCATCTGAACATGCAGCTCCCGCCTGTCCTGCCTCCTGAGTCAGGAATTCCCGGCAGTCACCCGGGCAGCTGGAGAGCTCTGGCCTCACCCCAAGGACACAGAGGGGCCAAGTCTGGGCCGCCCCACCCCGCCAACCCTCGGGATGCTGTGATGGGTGCGTGGGTTGGGGAAGGAGGAGACACCCCTCAGACTATGTGGAAAGAACTTGATGGAAAGGCACAGGTTGGGACAAGGAGGGAGGGCCTGGGGCTCCTCCTGCCGCCTGGCCTGGAGCTCGATCCTCTTGTCCAGCAACCCTGGCTGCCCTGGCAGCTCTGACTCTGTCCTCCTTTCTTAACAGGACCTCTGGTTATTCTGTGGTCTGTTTTTACTATAATTTGCATTCATTGTGTGCTGACTGTTCCCCCGCCATCAATTTGTGTCTCTTGGGATACCTCCTCCTTTCCTTCTTTCCATGCTATCACCTCTGCTGGTTCAGGAACAACTTGCTCCTTGATGAGGGATGAGGATCCTGTCTGGGTGGCAGGGAGAGCTCACCTGGGCTCGGTGGGGGCAGAGGGGTTTGTTCACTTTGGGGTTTGTTCACTTGGACAGGTTGGATGACCAGGGAACTTTCATTCATACCCTGAAGTCCAGTGTTGCTCTCTGCATTGTTAAACATGTGCTTCTTCCAGGTCCCCCATGTGGGTGCAGGGGTCCCAGGACTTGAGCCATCCTCTCGTGCTTTCCCATGACAGAAGCAGGGAGCTGGATGGGAAGTGGGGCAGCCAGGACTTGACTCAGCATCCATATGGGATGCTGATGCTGCAGATGGAGCATGAGCCTACTGTGTCACCATGCCAGTCCCATAGAAGTCTTTATACACCACCAGCTCTGTGTCCAACCCATTGTTGGGCCTGGGCAGGCCCCAACTCCAGCCCTGTAGCTACACTGCCTTTCTGTGTGTTATCTCAGACACCTGGTGGCTTTTCAGATTTGCTCACGTGTAGTGGCCTGGGCAGTGTTACAGGTGTTCCCAAAGCGAACCCGAGAGTTTGAGCTTCTTGGTTTGAGTGTTCTTGTGGGGTGTTCTGGGCCAAGTGAAGTGTGAAGATCACCTGTCCGCTTTCCCCACAGGAGCTCTCCCCTGTCTCCCTGTGCTTTGTCTTCAGTCTCTCGTGTTTGTTGTGTGTGATGATGGTCGCAGTAATGGCCTCCAGAAGATTGCTATGTGCCTGAAGGGAGTGACTGTGACTGTCCTGTTGGTTGCTCGTGTGAAATGTGCCCAGTATGTGGCAGGCACTCAGCATTTGTTGAATGAATGCATGAACTGATTCTTGGGGCTGGGCCCTGGAAGCACAGGAAGGGAGCCAGAGAAGGTTTCTTTATTTTAATTTTTTAAAGATTTATGTATTTTTATTGATAAGTCAGATATACAGAGAGGAGAGACAGAGGAAGATCTTCTGTCGGCTAGTTCACTCCCCAAGTGGCTGCAACTGCTCGAGTTGAGCCAGTCCAGAGCCAGGAGCCTCTTCCAGGTCTCCCATGTGGATGCAGGGTCCCAAGACCTTAGGCTGTCCTCCACTGCTTTCCCTGGCTACAAATGGGGAGCTGGCTGGAAAGTGGGGCCCTTGGGAGTTGAACTGGCACTCATATGGTATCCTGGCATGTGCAAGGGCATAACTCTAGCCACTAGGCTACTGTGCCGGGTCCCAGAGAGGGTTTCTGATGAGAGAGAGGCAGGCCCACTGAGACACTGTGTGAGCCTATTTGCTCCATCCTGCTGGCCAGGAAGTTTCTCCTCTCATCTTACCTACGTCCCTCTGGTTGTAATTTATTCTGGGTTGGCCCTTAGTGGAGCCCGAAAATATCTGATCTCCACCTTGTGAAGAGTAGGCCTGGCCAGAGTCTGTGATTCAGACTGCCTCCCCCAACACACACACACACACACACACGCACGCATACACACCCTGCCCATGGGCCCGCCTGGGCCTGCTCTGCGGCCCATTGACTCAGCTCAGCATCCTCCACCCTCCCTCCCTCTGCTAGCATTCTTACCCAGGTCTCTCGTCACCTCCGATGGGTCTCCTGGGGTCAGGAGTTGGCGTGGGGGCAGGTTTTCTCTGTGGCAAAGCTTCCCTGGCTCTTTCCTGGGGTCTGTGGACACCTGACTGCCCCGGTAGGAGGTTGGCAATGAGGCATAATGATTTGTTTGTGCTGCCCTTGAATACCAGTTGAAAGCAGCTTGCTATTATCCACGCCCTGATTACTGGTGCCGTCCTCCTCCGTTAGTCTGTGCCCTGGCAGCCTGAGCGGGCCTGACATCTCGCCCGCCTGCTGCCTTCCAGCTGTGCCCTCCACAGCCCTGCTTGGGATCTTGTCCCAGGACCTGCCCCTCCTTGATCCAAGGCCACCTATCCTCTTTTCCATCTTACCTGCCTGTTCTCCAGTGCTGCTTTTTTTTTCTCCTAAGCTACAGCTCTTATCCCTAAAGCTGGACACCCCAATAGTATTAGAAATCATCTTTGCCTCACTTTGTCCTTGCTTCGTTATAAGGATACTATGTAAATTTGGATCACTTTATATATTTCAGAATGTTTTTACCATCATAAGGTTTTTTTGGGGGGGGGTTGGGAAGATTTATTGTTTTTGTAAAGTTAAAAAGAGAGACAGAGATGTTTCAGTTGCTGCTTCACTTCCCAGATGGCTGTGATGGACAGGTCAAAGCCAGGGTCCATCTGAGTCCCCTGTGTGGATGTCAGGGGGGGCACGAGCACTATGTCCTCCTTTGCTGCCTTCCTAGGCATGTTAACCATGAGCTGGATTAGAAGCAGAGTGACCAGGATTCAAACTAATCATATGAGAGGCTGGTGGCGCGGGCAGTGGCTTAACCCAGGCTTAAGTTCTTTTGAGAGGGGACTGAATAGATAAGGAAATAAAAAGCTAAGAGATTGGTTTGCCTGAATTCCCTAAGATTCAGACCCAGGGCCCAGGCCCTCTTGCTGTGGTTATGGGACAGCACTGACCACACCTGCTCATCTCACCACACTCTGGCGTCCTCTTGGGGAGCTTAGAGGCCTGCCCTGGGCGACCCGCCGACCTGCGAGCATCCTGTGCACACTGCTCTGCTTCTCCCACTTCCCCACTAGGACGCTGAGCCCTGCTCTGCCTTGGGCAGCAGAGCCTTTGTCTCTTCTTCTTGTCCTGGAGCCTCTTGGGGTACTCAGGCCTTTATCAGCGTGGCTGTTAGGTTTTTGCCTGTATTGAAGGCTCTGTGTTTTAAGAAAATCCCTGCTCTGGGAATACCCATTTAACAAGCATGTTGATTACTGGGGGGGCTGATTCCACATGGCAGAAAGGCTGATGTTGTGTAGCTGCCCCATGTGAGCAGATGTTCCAGGGCGGCTTGGGAAGGATAAAGACTGCCCATGGCTGAGTTAGACCATCACGTGCAGGCCTGAGGAGTGTGTAGCATCGACTTTATTTTCTGTAGTGATTCAGCAGATAGGTGTCCAGTGTAGCCTGGGCCACCAAGAAAGGAGTCAGACAGTTAGAGGGTCAGCCACAAATGCTGAATTGATGCTGTGACAGGGATGCTACGGGTACTGTGAGTGAAGAACAAGCGCTGTTGGGGTTACTTGCTGGAGGTGGCCACGTCTAGGTTGAGATCCGGAGGCGTGGATCAGAGGCAACATGGTTAACTAGAGTGACTGCCATCTATAGAGACCCAGGGGTGGGAGGTGAGATGGCATGCAAATAGGGAGCAATCCAGTGTCTGCCTTGTGCCCATACCAGCTGTAAACCGAACAATACCAGCACGGGCACTGGCAGGGTGGGAAGGTGGGCACATCCAACCAGAGGAAGGATGTTTATGGCTTTAGAGGCCGTGATGTGGGGTCACTCTCAGGAGACCAAGCCGCCTGGTTCATCATCTTGTCAGAGCCTTGGGCTGTCATCTGTGCCCGTCCTGCAGCCCTACAGGTGGGAGGTGTGACCGGGAAGAGATGCGTGGGAACCCCTTGTAGCTTGTCATATGCTGGGCTGTTGTCAGCCAGCGGCAGCTGCTCCGAGGCCATGACTTTGATTGTGCTGACTGTGGACGGCAACAGGTCAGACTCGGACAGGCCATCACATCAGAGCCTTCCTTCCCTCAGGTGACAGCATGGGAAAGAACGCTGGGGGTGTAAGAGCAAGTCACCACCTCAACTGCCTCTAACCCTGCGAGGCTGGGACAGGGCCATGACTGCGTGACCTCCAGCGGGAGGTGGGGAACAGGCCAGGGGTTGGCTGCCCAGGCCCTTGGCTTTCTTGTTTCTCTTGGAAGGTCCTAGAGGCTGGCAAAACCTCAGAAGCAAGCTGTTTATCTTTCAGGTTTTTTCGTTTATTTTTACATTCCTGACTGTGATGGTATTTATTTTTTCCTTTTCCCTTTCCTCACTTCCCCAGCTCAGCATCACTGAGAGACCATCTGTCCCTTGCCTCGCCTGTGGCCATTTTAGAACCAGCACCAGGCTGCCTGAAATCTGGTGCCGTCTCCTCGCCGTCCTCGTGCACCGCCTGCCGTTGTCTACACTGCCCTGCTACCCCAGCCTCGTGTGTCCGCTACCACCTCCCGGGTTCAGTCTCCCAACCCAGGAACCCGGGGGCTAAGAATCAGTTTGTGGGAGGAGGTGGAGGGGAGAGCCACCAGTTCTGCTCTGACTGGTTCCTGATGAGAATGGCATTTGTGTCCGTGCATGTGTCATGTCTTAACTTGCTTCTGCCACTGCATGTACCTGCAAGTCTGTGTGTGTGAGTGTGCATTTCACACATCCTCCTGGCACAGACATCCAGGAGGAGGGAGCCGTCCACTGCCCCTCCTCCCCGTGGCTTCTCTCCCTCCCCGCCGTTCCCAGAGCCACCAGGATTGCCTTCTCAGCCTGTTGGAGCACAGCCAGCAGCTGTCACATAGGGGACAGGAACCTCAGAATGTGGATGGGACCAGAGTGCTGGGCCTTATGACCAGTGTGGGAGGCAGGGTGTGCACAGGGTCAGTTGTAGGAGAAGGAGTGACTCGCAGGCTTTGTGAAGCAATGCACTTGGTTCCTTGACTTGATGGGCAGTCACAGGAGCTGGAAGAACCCGCCTGCTCTCTTCCTTTCAGTTCCTGATTCCAGGTGCAGGTGCTCTCTGGCCCGCCCAGCTCCTGCATCTCCTGCCTTCCTCACCCTAGACATGGTTGGCTTCCTGCCCTGGCTGTGGGCTGGCTTTCACTCTGATCCTTTTTCATGCACCTCTTTCCCGTGGCAGGCTCTGGGATGGAAACTGGAGACTCACCTAGGTCTCAACCTGCTGCCCACGGCAGGCTCTGTACCTCCCCTTCCAGCCCCAGGGGCAGGGGCTGTGTCCGCCATCTGCTCCAGTAGGAGGAGGAGGAGGAGGAGGAGGACTTCAGGGGACTTCTGCCACTGCCCCACCTGTGGCCCACATACCCATTCCCCTGCCTCCGTGTCACTCACTGTCTTTCAGACACACCTCTGTGTGTGTGCACTTCACAAAGTTTGGGGGAAAAAGACTTCAGAGCTTATTTTGTTGCAGATGTTTGGACATCACTGCCTAGTTGCTTTGTAATACACATTTTCTGTGAAGTTACAAGTTTTTTTTGTTTGTTTGTTTCAAAGAGAGATTTCCATTTGGTTCACTTCCCAAAATGTCCTTAATATCCAGGGCTGGGCCAGGCAGAAGCTAGAATTCCAGAACTCAGTTGGAATCCCCCATGGGGGAGAATCCACCCACTGGAGCCTTCACTTGCCACCTCCCAGGGTGCACAGGAAGCAGAGCCGGGACTTGAATCCAGGCACCCCTACACGGCACGCAGTGATCGTCCACATGGCACCTTAACTGTTGAGCACAATGCTGGCCGCTCTGTGAACTTTCTGAGACCGCCGTGTTTGTTTTTTCTCACATGCATGCATCCTTTAGCCCCAGATTCGGAACTGAAGGGTGTCAGACTCTACCCTGCCTCCCAGAGCATTCGCCCTTCCTTCCAGACGCTGTTGGTCCTGGGGAGCCTGGTCTGTCCCCCCTTCCAGGGTCCCCTGCAACCCTTGGCTCTTCTCTCTGTCGTCCCAGCTTGGGTAACTGCTGGAGGGTAGTGGGCTTTAAGGCTGTCACTCTTGTGTCCTGTGATGGTGTTGGGGGGAGTGACTTTGTGGGAACTGGTGGCTGCTGGGAGGCTGCAGGGCCCTCTGCCAGCTGTCCCTTTGTACCCGCTGCCCCCCTCTTCCTCTTTGTGTGGGCTTCTGGATTACAGGAAGCACTAAGGAAAACAGGCCTATTGTTTTCTCTGCATGGGAGGGAGGGCCTCTGGGCACTGCCCAGTGCCCCATCTCCTCTGAGCGGCACCAGATAAGTGGGCCCCACAGGCCCTGGCAGAGGGGGAATTACTTGGCTTGTGGCCCTGGGAGGCCTACTCTCGCTGGTTTGCTCTGGAGACCCCAAATTCCCATTCTGCTGCCCTGTCACAGGGGCCCCTGTGGTCCCATGCAGGCCTTGGGGTTGGTAAGAGGAGAAAGCCCTTACCAACCCCATGGGTGCCCCACCTCACCCCCGCAGTCCCACCTCCTGGCTCTGTGCATCTCCCCTGGGAACAGCCTGGCTGGGCAGCAGGACCTGCTGGGGCAAGTGTGAGGGCATCATCTTTGCTGGGCGTGGCCAGTTCTTGCCTTGTCTCCTCTGGGCTGTTTCTTTCACAGGATTTCATTCCTTCTCCTGAGCTTTAAAGGTTTTAGTTCTTGTTACCATTCTAGCAGCTTCTTAGAATCGTCTGGATTTTTTTTTTTTAAAGATTTATTTTTATTATTTTTTCATTGGAAAGGCAGATATACAGAGAGGAGAGACAGAGAGGAAGATCTTCTGTCCGATGATTCACTCCCCAAGTGAGCGCAACGGGTCGATACTATGCCGATCCAAAGCCAGGAACCTCTTTCGGGTCTCCCACGCGGGTGCAGGGTCCCAAAGCTTCGGGCCGTCCTCGACTGCTTTCCCAGGCCACAGGCAGGGAGCTGGAAGGGAAGCGGGGCCGCCGGGATTAGAACCGGCGCCCATATGGGATCCCGGGCGTGCAAGGCGAGGACCTTTAACCACTTGTGCCACCGCGCCGGGCCCCGTCTGGATTTTTTGTTTGTTTGTTTTAAGTTGGATCTGGCACTGTGGCTTAGCAGATAAAATCTCCCAACGCCGTCATCCCCTATGGACACTAGTTCAAGTCCCAGTTGCTTCACTTACTATCCGGTTCTGGCTCTTGACTTCTACCTGGCCCAGCTCTGTATGTTTGGACCAGTAGGGAACTGAACCAGCATATGGAAGATTCTCGTCTCGCCTCCTCTGTGTGGTTTTTCAAGTAAATTAAAAATAAACACTTTTTTAAAAAATTAAAAGGAAATTTTTTTGTTTAGGTGACAGGATGAATCCCTACGCACTGGTTTTCTCCCCAGATGCCCGCCACGGACGGAGCTGAACTGGAAACAATTCAGCTCTCGTGCCTGGGCCGGGAGCTCCAGGATGTGAACATCACTGCTCCCTCCCAGGGTCTCTAGTAACAGCAAGCCAGAAGCTGCAGGGCTGGCAGTTGCATACGGGCTGGAAGGGCCTTATCCGGTGTCCTAACTCCTAACTGCTGGGTTCAAATGGCTGCCCGAACCTGCTGTAATTCTTAGCCCTTCCAGCTCTGAGATCCAGTCATTGGAAGACTCCAGTCAGCAGAAAAAGCCAGGGCTCTGCTCTTCTGCCCCACCCCTTTTCATGGTTGCATTTTGTACTTCACATTGAAACACCTGTAAGTTGGACTGTTAATTCTCTCCTCTCTGTGTTAGTATCTGGCTTAGAAGTCCCCAGAAGATAGAACCGAAGTTTAAAAAGGTTCCCTTTGACAGGTGCGTAATAAAGATGTTAGCTGTTATTGACATCAGCAGTTTGAATTTGTTAAAATTTTCCCCACCCCAAAAAGTTTAAACTTTACCCAACAGGGGATTTTATCTAGCTACAAAACCAACCAGACAGGAATAGAGAGGAAAAGGCTTGCTGTCTGAGGAGGCTTTGTCTGTGGGCCAGATTTGTAACCTGCCACTTGTGGGCCACCTGCGGGGAAGTTTACCCATCAGCTCTGAAACTCGCCTCCTTGGGCCCTGCTGTCCTTCACAGCCTTCCTGGATCTGTCTGTGCAGAACACACCTGCACATTTCAAGGTACAGGAGTAGGGCCTGGCACAGTAGCTTAGTGGCTAAAATCCTCACCATGCATGCACCGGGATCCCATTTGGGTGTCTGTTTGTATCCCGGCTGCTCTAGTTCCCTTCCATCTTCTGCCTGTGGCCTGGGAAAGCAGTTGAGGATGGCCCAAAGCCTTGGGACCCTGTACCTGTGTGAGAGACCCGGAAGAAGTTACTGGCATCTGGCTTTGGATCAGCTCAGCTCGCTCCGGCCCTTGCAGACACTTGGGGAGTGAACCAGTGTACAGAAGATATTTCTCTGTCTTTCCTTCTCTGTGAATTTGACTTTCCAATTAAAATTAAATAAATCTTTAAAAACTCAAAACACAACAAGGTGCAGGAGTGGTTGAGGTGCCCCTCTTCTCTCCTTCCTTTATGCTCCAGCTCACGCTCCCTGGTTGTCACACTTCAGCCTCCACAATCCTGCACAGTATGGGTTTAGATCCCTTTTGCATTCTCTCCATTTTCTAAGATTTTTTTTAAATTGGAAAGTCAGATATACAGAGAGAAGGAGAGACAGGAAGATCTTCCATCTGCTGGTTCACTCCCTTAGTAGCCACAACAGCCGGAGCTGCACTGAACCGAAGCCAGGAGCCAGGAACTTCCTCTAGGTCTCCCACGCAGGTGCAAGGTCCCAAGGCTTTGGACCGTCCTCGACTGCTTTCTTAGGCTGCAAGCAGGGAGCTGGATGGGAAGTGGGGATTAGAACCAGTGCACATATGGGATCCTGGAGTATACGAGGTAAGGACTTCAGCTGCTAGGCTACCGTGCTATGCCCTACACAACCTTCATTTCTAACCTAATTTCAGTGCATCCTCCTGTGGTGTTAAAATGACTGCTGGGGAGAGGAGATGAGAGCTGCAGCTGGGTACCCCTCAGCAGAGCCACAGTCACGCTGGCCTGTTTGCTGTCACAAATCCTTGAGAGTCATAGAGGTAGTGAAGACAGAGCCCTGGGCCACTTCTTGGCAGACACTGTCCCCCACAGCACAGGTGAATGGGCGGGTCAGCATTTTGGGAAGGATTGAGGTGCTATGACTTGTCAGATGCCTGTCATGCCTGAATGCGGGGGAGGGGAGACTCTCAGGGTCTTGTGGGAGTGCTGGGCTCTGGCTGGGGAGACAGACGTGCTTGATAGACTGAAAGTGGAAGAGTGAGAGTGGCCGTTGTGTCTCAGCTGCTGCTTGGGACGCCGCATCTCATAACTCAGGGTTTGACTTGAGTCTTGGCTGCTGTGCTTCTCACCCAACCTCTTGCTGATGAACACTCGTGGAGGCAGCCAGATGAGGGTTGAAGAGCATGCCACTTCCGTGGGGAGACCCAGATGACATTGGGGGCTCTTGACTTGGGCCTGGCCCAGCCCTGGCTGTTGTGGGCATTTGGGGAGTGCACCAATAGATGGAAAGATGGAAGATGTCTATTTTTCTCCTCTCTCTTCTCTCTTTCCTCCACTCCCCCTCTCCCTTACATCACTCTGATTTTCAAAAAAAATAAATACACTTTTAAAAAAAGACAGAAGGGCAAGGTCTAAGGAGGCAGCCCATGCCCTGTGCCCCTGTGTACTTCCGTTGTGGCTTCCTCTTTACTGCTCCGCCCCAGCTTCGTGGCTCCTCTCTCCAGCTTCTTCCACAGAGCTCTGCTTGGCCACATCGGCTCTGCCTTTCTCCTTCTGGCATTTGACATGCTCAGTCAGCAGGCATTCAAACTCCTTGTCAAAACTCAAAAGCAAAAACCTGGAGCAGTAGGGAAACTGAGGAAAAGATAGCCAGGTAGCTCTGAGTCAGGCGAGGGTGACTTCCTGCTGGACCTGCCTGCATGAGGCGTGTGCTGGAGAGTTGCAGTGAACCTGCAAGACCCGGCCCTGTGCATTGTGTGAGGAGTTGACCACGTCTCGGCGTTTCTGCAGCCACCATCCCTGTTGTCTCTTCATAGCTGAATGAGCGTCGTGTGTATCTGCGCATCTAAAATGACCTTGTGTGTTGTTCAGCCTGGCGCTACTGCGTCACCGCTCCCTGATGGCTCTGATCTTTTGGTTGTCTGTCTGAGCCCACTGTGTTTAGGACCCCTTCCACTGCAGGTCCATGAACCAGAGATTTTATTATTTATTTTACTTTATTTGAAATTTTGTTTGTTTGAAAAGTAGAGATAGGGAAAAAGAAAGAGATCAGTTATTCACCTGCTGGCTCATTCCCTGAGTGGCCACACAACTGGGCCAGGTCAAAACCGGGGAACAAGAATCTGGGTCCTCTTTTGCCGTCTTGCCAGTAGGGAACTGTAGCAGAAATAGAGTAATCAGGACTTGAGCCAGCACTCATGTGGGATGCCAGGGTTGCAGACGACAGCCCAACCGACTGTGCCACCACACTGGCCGAGAAACAAAGGCTTTGTAAAATTGTAATATGTGTACAGTGTGGGAGGACCAGAAATACTTAGTCAGATGAGCCTTGGTGAGTGAGGGAAAGCCAGACGAGCTCCACGCGCTCACTGTACACCAGAAGCAGCTTTGTGTGTGCTCCAGGCCCTGCACAGAGAGCATGGCGGCTGGGTTCCTGTCGGGCCTCCTTGGCAGTACTGCTCTGCCTCCCTCTCCTACTCCACAGTGCCCAGGCCCAACTTGAACGTGTCTGTTCCCCGGAGCTTCTGTTCTGCCAGAGGAGGAGAGATGGCAGTCACGTGTCAGGTGGACTTGGTGCTGCTGGGGCTGAGGAGCCTGCTCTAGCTGGGCCCGCTGACTGCCCTCAGCCCCTGGGCCGGCCCCTTGCTTAGCTGTTAGGCCTTGGGCAAGTTGCTTGCCCTCTCTGAACCTCAGTACTCTCTTCCTCAAAGTGAGGGTGACAGTGGCATCTACCCCATGCAGCCGCACAAAGGTGAAGTTGGCTGGGATATGTGAGATTCCTAGCCCAGGGCCTGCATACCAATACTATTTTTTAAAAAAGATTTATTCATTTTTATTAGAAAGGCAGATATACAGAGAGGAGGAGAAATAGAGAGGAAGATCTCCAGTCCAATCATTCACTCCCCAAGTGGCTGCAATGTCTGGAGCTGAGCCAATCCAAAGCCAGGAGCTCTTCCGGGACTCCCACGCGGGCGCAGGGTCCCAAAGCTCTGGGCCGTCCTCAACTGCTTTCCCAGGCCACAGGAAGGGAGCTGGATGGGAAGTTGGGCTGCCAGGATTAGAGCCAGCACCCATATGGGATCCTGGCACGTTTAAGGCAAGGACTTTAACTGCTACGCTATCACGCCAGACCCATACAAATACTATTTTTTTAAAAGATGGGCGTGGCACAGTGGCCTAGTGGCTAAAGGCCTCACCTTGAACGTGCCAGGATCCCATATGGGCACTGCACTTCCCATTCAGCTCCTGGATGCAATGGTCTAAGGGCTTGAGCCATCCTCTGCTGCTTTCCCAGGTTGTAAGCAGGGAACTGGATCAGAAGTGGAACAGCTTATACTCAAACCAGTGCTCCTATGGGAGGCTTAGCTTGAAGTGCCACCTCACCACTGGGCTACCCTCATCATACTCTGTTATTTTTAAGTTAAGGTCAAGAATCTCATTGGAGAAGGACGAAGGAAATGCTCATTTATGACCCCACAGGTGGGTTGGGGTGCAAACATCATACACCATGTTACATGAAATAAGCCAAGCACAGACAGACGAGCACCGCACAATCTCGTGCTTAGTTGGAAGCTAAAAAAGCAGAGACCACTGCAGAAACAGAAGAATAATAAACTTCCTTCGGGAATAGGGAGGTGAGCTCTCTCTGGTCCTAGCCTGGCTCAGGCTCTGGGTCCCCACCCTCCCTCGCACTGACCATTAGGATCGCTCCAGTAACCCCTCAAAACAAACAAAAAAATCTAGAATGGACAGACAACAACATGGAAAGCTTAGAATCAGACAGGAAACGGTCAGCGTGGACCCAAACATGCCTCACTAGGTGGGACACAAAGATTAGTTACGCCTCACTAGGGTATTGGGGATTTCTCTGCACACCCATCCTAAAAAAAAAAAGTACCTAAACTGATAACTGTATGGAATCAGGTTGAATACAAACCAAAATTGAAATGTCTATGAAGAAGTCACAGGATGTAGTTAAGAAACCGCATCTTCCTATCAACATACTATTAATCAATGTCATGTCAATTGATGCCATGAGGTTGTAAATGGCTGTTGATGTTATGTCGGGGCCTTTAATTGATTGGGATGATGCTTTGCTGGCTTTACCTTCAGACCAGAGATGGTCTCACCAAGAAATCGTTGAACCCACTAGGATAATAAGACACTGGACTTTATGCTTGGTAAATACTTCCAATGAAAGAACCTCAGCTGAATTTGAACTGTGGTAATGCAGCAAGGTGGAGAAATCCACCATGCGGAGAGGGTTCAGGGAGGGGTGGGGGGAATCCCAGTGCCCATAACACTGTGTCACATAATGCAATGCAATTAATTTAACAACAACAACAACAAAAAAAAACAGAGACCAGAGTAGGGATCACCATAGGCTTGCAAGGTTAGGGAGAAGATGGGTGTTGGGAACAAAGTCATAGATAGGAAGGAAAAGTTGAGGTGCTCTGTGACAATGTAGAGTGACTAATAATTTGTGTATTTCAAGTCACTTGATTAGAGGATTTGGAAAGTTCTTACCGCAAAGAAATGTCAGTTGCTCTGATTTCATCATTGTACCCTGGATACTTGTATTGAGATGTCATAGTGCAGGCCTGGCACAATAACCTAGTGGCTAAATCCTCACCTTGCATCTGCTGGAATCCCATGTGAGTGCTGGTTCTAATCCCAGTGGCCCCACTTCCCATCCAGCTCCCTGCTTCTGACCTGGGAAAGCAGCCGAGGATGGCCCAAAGACTTGGGACCCTGCACCTGTGTAGGAGACCCGGAAATGTCACACTGTACTCAGTAATTATGTGCCAATTCCAAGTGCTGATTTCTTTATAAAGGATGTTGCGGGGAGAGGGAATAATCTCAAAGCGTTCTGAACCCCAGAAGTGCATTCTGGATGGCCTCTTGGAACTGGAACCCCAGGGTGGCTCTGGATTTGGGGGCACCTGGGGACAGCTAGGACCGGCCACTCTCTTCCCCACTCCTCATCTGCAGTGGTGCTCCCTCTCCCCCAGCCCCCGCCTGCTCGTTGTCTGTGTCCACTCAGGCTTTCTGCTCTCGCAGACCTCCTTTCTGCAGCTGCGATGACGATGGGCTCTCCAGCCCTGACTTCCCCGTGCACTATCTGCCATCTTCCTTCACAGCTGGAATGGCTGGCACAGCAGCTGCCCAAAGTCGTCTTTTCCTTTCACTCTTGGCCCAGCTCCCTCAGCTCAGGAGTCCATCCCTCATATTGTTGGGGGCAAGAGAGGGGACCAAGCAGTGGAGAACATGGTCGCTTAGGCAGCTGGAGCTGTGAGCCAGGCAGAGCGCATGGCAGGTGTTGGGAGTCCAATTTGGCTGCACCATTTCCTAGCTTTGTATAACCCTGGGCAAGCCATGTAATTGCTCTAAACTGCCTCATCTGTGAAATGAGAATATAACAATAGAACTGATCTAAAAGTTTGTAATGAGATTATATTTGTGGTGTGCTAGGCAGTACTGGAACAAAGAAAGTGCTCAAAGTTACCAGCGATGATGATGGTTAAAGGCTTCAGGAGCGTGGGCAGATGGCGTTTTCCGATTGGCTGACGCTCAGGCTGCTGCAGAGGGGGCAGCTTTTCCGATTGTCCAGACGTGGTTGGGCTTGCTCTGGCAACTTGCACTGAACGCTTTCCACAGCTATACTCCAAAGCAGCTGTGGGGTAGTTCTGAGCTTGCTCCTGCATCAGCAAGGCCAGCACAGCCCCTGGCTGTCATGAACACGTAGGGACGAACCAGCATGCGGATCTGTCTCTCCCTCTGTCAATTCAGCCTTACAAGTGAATAAACCTTAAAATCAGGATTGTAAAATTCATCTTAAAATATATATTTGAAAGGGTTACAGAGAAACTGGGAGATTTCCCTGTTGCTGGTTCGCTCAAGTGGCTGCAATGGTTGTAGCTGAGCCAATCCAAAGCCAGGAGCTTCTTCCAGGGGTTCTATGTGGCCCTGGACCTGAGCCATCTTCCACCACTGTTTTCCCAGGTGTATTAGCAGGGAGCTGGATCAGAAGTGGAATCTGAACTGGTATCCGTAGGAGATGCTGGGGTCATGGGTAGAGGCTTAATTTGCTGTGCCACAACACTAGTGTTGAGTGTTTGTTTTTGTTTTCATTTTGTTTTTTGTTTTGTTGGAACCCAGATATTTACCCCCAAACATGTGCCCTGTTAGCCACAGAAGTAAGAACAGAAACCAAATTGCCTAACTCTGAATCATATGAGCTCCCTTCTTCAGGACTTTTTCATATGAGTTATTAGGTCATAAACACTTAGGCCTGTTTTCTCAGAGTGGACGTTGTCAATAGTCAGTAATGATTGAGTACTGTGGCAGGTCCTCCTCTTGCCTGTTTTTATTGAGAGGCAGAGTGCTGCCATCCACTCGTGAATGCCCCAGTTGCTCACAGCAGCCTCCTGCCAAGCTGTGGGGCACACAGTCCAGGCCTGCCCCATGGCTGGATGGAGCACCAGCTCTCAAGCCCTCCCAGGGTCTGCCTTAGTAGGAGGCTGGAGTCAGGAGCTGGCCCTGGGTCCAGTCTCCACTGCGCAGTGCTGGCAGTTTGATTGGTGCTTTGCTTACTGGGTCCGACACCTGTCTGGTGATTGTTTTTAATAATAAGTTTATTGAGATGTAAATTTGCATACCATGAAAATCATCCTTTTAAAGTGGTTTTTAGTATAGTCAGAGCCTTGCACAACTGTCCCCACTGTCTGACCTCAGAACATTTACTTCATTCCCAGATGAAACCTGGTCACCACCCAGTGCCTGGCAACCCCTGTGCTGCTTCCTGTCTCTCTGGATTTGCCTGTCCTGGGCGTTACAGATGGAGCCAGGCTGTGTGTGTGGCCTGTGTGCCTGGCTTCGCTCCTGCACTGAATATTGGGAGGATTCATGATTCATGTATGTTGCAACATCTAGCAGGCATACTCTATTGCTTTTATTGCCAGTAGTACTCTGATGGACAGATAAGACACACTAATCCATTCAGTTGATGGACATTTGGATTGTTTTTTGGGCTATTTAGGAATAATTTTAAAAAGACATTTATTTATTTGAAAGGTAGAAAGAGAGAAATCTTTGATCTGCTGGTTCACTCCCTAGTTGCTCACAACAGGCAGTGCTGGGCCAGTTGAATTCAGAAGCCAGGAACAGCATCCTGATCCTCCGTGTGGGTGGCAGGGATGCCCCACACCCCACTGCTTTCTCAGACACATTAGTAGGAAGCTGAATCAGAAATGAGAACAGCCAGAACTGGAACCAGTTCTCCAATACAGGATACTGTTGCTGCAAGGAGAAGCTTACCCCACTGCGTCACATGTTGACCCCCTCAGGTGCGAATTTCCTTGGGGACATGTTTTCAGTTCTGAGTGCTTCCTAGGAGTGGAGTTGCTGAGTCACAAATGTGTTTTTTACATCAGCAGAGCTACCCTAACTTCCAGAGTGGCTTCTCCATTTTATGTCCCAGCAGCAGGAAATGAAGGCTTCAGTCTCCGCATACCCTAACACCTGTTGCCTTTTTTTTTTTTTCCACTTTATCAGTGAGAGATGGCATGCAAACACTCCCACTGCTGATTCACTCCCCAAATGCCCATAATAGTGAGGGCAGGGCCAGGCTGATGCAGAACTGGGAACTTAATCCAGGTCTCCACATTGTGGCAGAAACCCAGCTGACTAAGCCATGCCTATGGTCTCCCGTGGTCTGTGTTAAGAAGCTGGAGGAGCGGGGCAGACAGCTACCAAGGGAAGGCCTGGGCACCCTAAACACCAGGCCACATACCCACCCTGCCCCTCATCTTGTGGAGTTGATTGTAGGATCTCTCTTATGCTTTAGAGAGAAATCCCTCATAAGCCCTATAATTTGTGAGTGTGCTCTCCATTCTGTGGATGGTCCCGTTCACCTTCTCAGTAGTGTCCTTTAAAGCAGAAAGGGTTTTAAAAAAACAAAACCCTTTGTACCAGCAGTGTTGGGGTACACTTAAATAAGAGACTGATGGAATTATAACTCCTTATGAAGAACTATACCACTGTAGTAAAATGGGGAAAATCTGGGGGGGAGGGGAGTTTGGAGGGGAAATCCCAGTCTATGTGAAATTGTAACGCATAATTCAAAAATTCAAAAGAAAAAAAACATACATATATAACTTAAGAAGTGCTTATGATTTGTTTTATTTGAAAGAGGACGAGATGGAGAAGGCTCTTCCATCTGCTGGCTCACTCCCCAGATGGCTGCCATGAGCAGGAACTGAGCCAGGCTGAGGGTGGGGGCCAGGAGGTCCTTCTGTCGGTCCCAGGGGTGCGCTGGAGAGCCATCCTCTGCTGCTGTCTCAGGCAGGAGTGGAGCAGCCAGGATGGGGTGCTGGTGGCACAGGCAGAGAGTTAGCCTGCTACTTTGCATAAAAATTCTTTTTGAAAATGTTTATTTCTCAGGTCTAACTCTGTCTCTCCTGTCTGTAACTCTGCCATTCAAATAAAAATAATTGTTTTCAAAGTTTTATTTTTATTGAAAAATCAAATTTATAGAGTGAAGGAAAGACAAAGAACTGGCACCCATATGGGATCCCGAGTGTGCAAGGCAAAAACTTTAGCCACTAGGCTACCATGCTGGGCCCCGAAAATAAGTACATTTTAAAAATATGTATTGGGGGTTTGTGTCCTGGCTGCTCCACTTTCCATCCAGCTCCCTGCTACTAGCCTGGGAAAGCAGCAGAGGAAGGCTCAAGTCCTTGGGACCCTGCACCAATGTAGGAGATCCAGAAGAAGACCCTGGCTTCCGGCGTCAGAAGTGCTCAGCTCTGGCCGTTGCGGCTACTTGGGGAGTAAACCAGTGGATGGAAGATCTTTCTCTCCTTCTCTGGAAAAATCTTTTTTTTTTTTTTTTAAGATTTGTTCTTCACTTTCATGTGACTTTTTAAGACAAATTTGTCATTTTTTGCGAAAGTAACCAGTTGGGCTTTTGACAGGAAGTGCATTGAATCCTGTGCATCTTAGCAGTTTTAAGTTTTCTGATACAGGGATATATCTTACTGTTTGCTTAAACATGTAAGTTCAGCATTGGTTTCTAGTTTACAGTGTACATATCTGAGACGTCTTTGAGACTTCTTTTGAATGTTGATTCTTTCTGATGCTATTACAGATGAAATTATTTTAATTTTTGGAGCTTAGAAATAGTTAACTTTTGTGTGGTGATATTATCTTTTGCATCCTTGCCAGCCATGTTTATTCTAATGGATTTTTCATGAGTTCCTACTGCCTGTGACTTTATTTTCTGATCTAATTGCTTGTCTGGTTAGAGCCTTCAGCGCTATGTTGAAGAGTCAAGACTAAACTGTGTGAGTCTCAGGTTGTTTTAGGTGTTAATCTACTTGGTTCTCAAAGAGATCAATACATAACATTGTGGCTGACACTCCTGGAAAGGTTGGTTTATGGTGAGCTCATAGCTGGGAGGGGAAAAAAAAAAGTCCTTGCAATCTGAGTTTGCTGAATGTTAGAGGTCGTTTTCACACAGGAGTGGCTGGGTGTGGAAGGAGGCAGGTGCCAGTGTGGGCCTGGGAAGGGAGTCCTGAGGCCATAGGAGGGGAGGGCTCCCCTGGGGGACAGCACTGGACCTTCCAGAGTGCTGCCCGTTCCCAGCCACTCGCAGGTTGCCTGGCTTGACCCAGCTGTGGTCTGCCCCAAGGAGTCACACACTGCTGCTGCCTTGCCAGCCACTCCCTGAAGTGCTGGTGTCCCAGAGAGGGCCCACTGGCCCCCTGTACTTGTCTTTAAAGATGTATTTGTTTATTTGAAAGGCAGATTTGCAGATGAGAGAGATCTTTCATCTGCTGGAGGTGTCTTCCAGCTGCCAATTCATTCCGCACATGGCTGGGTCAGGCCGATCAGAAGTGGGACAGCCATGGACTCAAGCCAAGGTGCTGTGTGGGATGTGGATGTTGCGGCCCATGGCTCTGCCCCGCAAGCCTGCTGAGCACGTGGCCTGAAGCAAGAGTTACTGAGGATCTATTCCTGCCTCCTCTTGCTGCCTCTTCACTTCCTGTCCTCTCCTATGTCACCCAAGGCCTCATTTTTGTTCCTCTGTTCCTTTAGCAGCAGGCCAGGTGAGACTTTGAGCATCATGAGGGAGAGGTGGAGAAGGCCCCTGGCAGCCTCCTTCAGAGTGGGGCTGGGGCGACCTCAGACAGCCTCGTGGCTTCCCAGGAGCAGAGTACTGCTCCCCCGCCCAGCTCCCCGGAGCAGCTTTTCTGGGTCACCTTCAAAGAGAGTGACCAAGAATACAGACAGGCCCAGGATTTGAAGGGCCCACGTTTGCAGCCAAATCCGTGCACAAATCGACCCTGAATTGTGTCATCCATCTCTGGGGATGTACGCAGAGGCACTTTCGTGGTTTCCTACTCCTGTAAGCCAGCCAGTGGACAGTGCAGGCAACATGCATGTACTCATCCACAGGTCAGTTCCTGGGACAGGCATTTAGCATCATGGTCAAGATGCCCACCTCTCGTCTCAGGGTGTCTGGTTCACGTCCCAGCGCCGCTCCTGCCTTTAGCTTCCTGCTGAAACCCAGCCTGGGAGGCAGTAGATGGCGGCTCAAGTGCCCGGATCCCTGCCAGCTGCCGGGAGACTTGGTGTGGCTCCTGGCGCCTGCCTTGTTCTCTCCTGCCATGGCTGTGCAGGCCCCCGTGGCAGTGCCCCCTGAGTTGTGCTTTTCCAGTCCCCATGGCTGCGCCCTGCTCTCGATGGCAGTGCTCCTAGGTTGTGCTCCTCGGCCCCCGTGGCTGCACCTGCTGTCCCACATCGGTGCCCCTTGAGCTGCCAGCTGCTCAGGCCTCTAGCGTGTGTGCCGTCCGAGTCCTCTGCAGCCTAGGGGACTCACTGTTACCTTGCACTGCCCTCTTCAGTGTGCTCCCTTTCTACTCCAGCATGCACCAGGCAGCCCCCCCCCCCCCCCGTGCTGTTCTGCCATCCCCCGTGCTGTTCTGCCATCCCTGAGCCCTTTCCCTGTTATTCGGGCTATGCCACTAACTCCCACTCGTATCTCTAAATCTTCAACTCCAGAATTTTTGGGGTTTTGACAACTTTTCAACAAAACTGTTAACATATAAAAGT
The DNA here is from genome assembly GCF_017591425.1 of Ochotona curzoniae. Taxonomy (NCBI): domain Eukaryota; kingdom Metazoa; phylum Chordata; class Mammalia; order Lagomorpha; family Ochotonidae; genus Ochotona; species Ochotona curzoniae. Next base: position 32,504 of record NW_024466960.1, read on the forward strand.
TGTGTGTTTTACATGGTTTGTTACACATATGCATGGGACTCAAGGTGAATCTGTCCTTATGAGCATTTAACATTTTTTTTCTAAACTGGGAAGGCATTCAAAATCCTGTCTTCCAGGTTTTCTTTATTAGAGAACTATGCAGCACATTGTCATTGTTCCACTGTGCCACCAAATTCTAGAATTTTTTCTTCTGCCTAGCTGGAACCGAAAAACCTCAGTGAGCCTCTCCCTGCCACTTCCCCAACCTCAGGTAGCCACCAGGAAATTCTCCACTTCCGTGAGATCTCCTGTTTTTCAGCCCCACATGGGCGTGGGCTCAGGTGGTGGTAGTGTACTTGGTTTGTTTCATGAAGTGACTGCGTTCCATCCATGCTGCTGCATACACCATGATTCCATCCTTTGTGTGATTGCATAGCAGTCCACCACCATGCCCGTGTGCCTTCTTTTCTCCTGCCCCCCAGTCAGTGGCTGGCCCAAGGCTGTGGTGAGTGCTGCAAAGTGAATGGCGTCTTGAGGTGGATTTCATTTCAGAGCCAGCTTGCTTACCTCTTGGTGGGTGCTTGCCTCTGCATAGCCCCCTCCTATCTTAGACTTGACTTCCAGGCCCCCTAAACTGCTGGCCTCAGCACCTCGTTGCCCTCTCCCCCCTCCCATCACCAACTGAAAATAACCTCAGACATCATCTCCTCCTCCAGGGATCCCACCTGGGATCCTAGCTGTAACCCAATTCTTTTTAATTTTTGATTGGAAAGTCAGATATACAGAGAGGAGGAGAGACAGAGTGGAAGATCTGTCCATTGGTTCATTCCCCAAGTGGCCACAATGGCCAGAGCTGCTCCAATCTGAAGCCAGGAGCCAGGAGTTTCTCCTGAGTCTCCCATGTGGTGCGGGGTCCCAAGGTTTGGAGCCATCCTCTACTTCTTTCTCAGGCCACAAGCAGGGAGCTGGATGGGAAGCAGTGTTGCTGGGATTAGAACCGGCGCCCACATAGGATCCTGGTGTGTGCAAGGCAAGGACTTTAGCTACTGGGCTACCGCGCCAGGCTCTGGAACCTTTCTGTGCCCTGAAACGGTGAAGTAGACTCTACCCAAACAGGGCCCTCTCAGTTTGTGAGAGAAAAACAAGTCCCACCCCCTCACACACAAGGGACGAGCTCTGTGGCATAGCAGGTAAAGCTGCTGCTTGCAATGGCAGCATCCCATAGGGACATCAGTTCAAATCCTGACTGATCCTCTTCCCATCCAGCTCCCTGCTTGTGGCCTGGGCAAGTAGCACAAAGATGGCCCAACTTCTTGGGCCCCTGCACCCTGATGGGCGACTCAGATGAAGCTCTTGGCTTCAGATCGGCCTGACTCCAGCTGTGGCAGCTGTTTGGAGAGAGAGCCCCTGGATGGAAGATCTGTTTCTCTCTCTTACTAACTCCATCTTTCAAATAGGTAAAATAAATCTTAAAAGAAAAGCAAAAGTCCCTCAACAGTTAACTAGTTGCTCAGGACACAACTGATGCCATTGTTCTCCCTGGCAACAAGCCACCGCCCACCACTCTACTGCTATAAGCAGCTCGTTTCCTTGAAAGAGAGACAGATCCTGCATCCATGGCTCACTCCCTACTTAGCTACAGTAGCCAAGGTGGCTACACTGAAGCCAGGCGCCCAAGTGCCTGTGCCATCATGTGCTCCCCTCTCAGGTGCTTCAGCAGGGAGCTGGACCCAAAACACAGCATGCAGAGCTCAAAACAGGTATCTCTTCTCGGCCTTTTGGCTAAGATCAAGTGAAGAACTCGAACAGGTGCCCCAGTGTGGAACGCTGGCCTGCAAGAGGCAGTTTAGTCTATTGCACATCACACTGATCCTAGAACTCATTTTTTTTTCTCATGTATACTAGTGACAGAGTTCTCCCACCTACTGATTAAATCCCCAAATAGGAATGGTCCAGGCCGAAGTCAAGAGTGAGGAACTCCATCTGGGTCTCCCACATGGGTGGCAGGGACCCAGACCCTCGAGCCATCATCTGTTGTGTTCCAGGGTCTGCATTAGCAAGCAGCTGGAGGCAGGGCAGCTGGGACTTGAACCAGTGCAAAGATAAAGACACCACAAGTGGCAGCCTAGCCTAACCCTGAAGTGCAAATTTGTGCCAAAGAGCACTTGCCTTTTTATTTACAAAAAAGAAAAAAGGCTTGAAAGAGCGACACAGAAACACAACACAGAGATCTTCCATCTCCGGAAGATCTTTCCAAATTCCCACAACAATCAGGGCAAGGTCAAGTCTGAGATGGAATCAGAAATTCCATCAGTTTCCCACATCGGTGGCAGGGATCCAAGTATTGAGCCGCCAACCCACTGCTTCCCAGAGCAAGTTAGCTGGAAGGGGCCATTGTCAACTGGAGTTGAAACATGAACCCAGGCACTTTGGTGTCCTAAGCAGCAGCTTTTTGCTTTGTTTTGGTTTTGTTACATTTATCTTATTGGAAAGAAAGACTTACAGGGAGACAGCGATCTTCCATCTGCTGGTTTATTCTCGATATGGCTGCAAGGATCAGGATTGGACCCAGCCAGAGCCAGGCGTGGCCTTCCATCTGGGTCTCCTACCATGGTAGCAGGGCGCAAGCACTTGAGTCATCTTCATGGGCTTTCCCTGGCACATTAGAGAGCAGGATTGGAAGTGGAGGAGCTGGGACTTGAACTAGCGCTTGTGGGATTATCAGCACCATAGGCTATGATATAACCCATTGCAACACACCTTCGGCCCCCTAACTGACATCTAGCGGCTCAACCATCTTTTTTCTTGTTAGTGTCATTGTCTCCAGCTGTGAGTGGGCTGGCTGGGATGGTTTTCCTGGCTGCCTGTGCCAGGCCTGGGCTGGGTGCTGGACAGACCCAAGCAAGCAAAGAACACCCGGTGCCCTTCTTCAGGGAATTTGCAGCTATGTAAATACACATGCTGCAGCCGTGCAGCCACAGGGAGCCAGGGTGAGTTCCCACCTGCGTGCCTCTTCAGCAGCCCAGGGCTGATGTCTGCCTGCACCCCACTGCACCCTCACCGTCAGCTCACTTCAGTGGGCATAGGGGAGATTGGGCTTGTGCTTTAATCATGGTGGTGAGGGGAGTGGTTTTTCTCACAGAAATCCCAAACCACCTTCCACAATCAAGGGAGAAGTTATTTTAGGTTCCGCACCTTCAGGTTGATGAGCACGGGGGCCCTGGGGTTACCTGGAGGGTGTGTTCCTGAGCCCCACCCTCACTTCTGCTTCCCCCTGGCCAGTATCACAAGTATGTTCTGTAGGGATGAGGGCAGGATGGGCTGCTGCCAGCTTGCAGCTGCATCTCAACCCTGGCCCCCTCCCCCTGCTGCCCTGTCTTTCCTGCCAGGAGGGTGTGGGTGGCCACCTGGGGATAGCTGTGCCTCTCTGAGACCAGGAGGCTCGCACTCACCCTGTACTCAGCCCTACAGGAAGATGAGGCTCTGTCTAGGCCCCCCTTCCCTCCTGGCACTGCCTGGCTCAGGGGAGGAGGAACAGGAAGTTCTGCCTTGCCCGCCTGCCCTTCCCGCCGTCCCTTGCCCCGTCCATCCCAGAAGGTCTAGTTCTCGGATGCCTTAAATGTGGTCTGTTCTGTGGCACAGGAGCTCTGGGAAGGGGAGTGGAGCATGGGGTGGCGGCGGCTCCTCATCCCTGCCAGCCTGCCTCATCCCTGCTCCCAGAAACCGAGGCCATCATGGTGATAATTAACTTTTATGGCACACACGCTCTGTGTGCCAGACACCATTGTAAGCATTTTATGAGCATTGCCCCACCTGACATGTATGCCAACCCCAGAGGCAGGGCCTCGGGCACACTCATGGGGTGGATGTGGGCAGACTTGGAAAGCTGGGCTGTGGGCTTGACAATAGGAGCACTTCCACAGAGCTTCACTCTCGCACATTTTCTTCCTCCTTCCCCACAGAACGTCAGCTGGGAGTCAACCCAGGTGAAGGGCGGCCCTCGGGACCCCCTGTGAGGACCCCGGAGGTCACTGGCCTGAGCCCAGGCCTCGATCTCTCCTGCAGCCTCAGCTTTTCTTTGGAAGTCCTGACGCCTTCTCTCTCTTTCTCCTCCCCCCACCCCCGCCCCAGGACCCTGCTGGAATCTTTGAGCTGGTGGAAGTGGTTGGCAATGGCACCTACGGACAGGTGTACAAGGTGAGATCCAAACTGCCCCCCGCGCCGCTGGCCTGGAGATTTCAGTGGGGGATGTGGTGGAGGGGGGCAGGAAATGGGGGACACTGATAAATAGGCTGGAGGCTTCAGAAAAAAGGTGGAAAGCATGTGAGGGGAGGAGACATAGGGGCAGTGAGAAGATGTTTTGCTGGCCTCTCTTTTCATTTAGCACAGTCCTGGGTGTGGCAGGAACAGGCTGCAGCTGAGTAGGGTGTGGGACAGGAAGCGTGAGGGCAGTGAGAAGAGCATGGTGTGTGTGGGTGGGGGTGGGTATGGCAGGAAAGGGGTACAGTGGCAGAGCTCACCTGGGATGCAGAGCAGGGTGTGGGTTGAAAGATATGAGTTTGGCTTCTTCCAAGGCCACAGAGAGACTCGGCAGCTGGTGAACCTCGTGGGCACCCTTGCACTGAGGGGCGGCGGCCCACATCCAAGCCAGAGCCTGCGCCGGAGCTTGGGCCTTCTGCTCTGGAAGCTGCCTGTCCCCACTGAGGTGGCCACTGATGGTAGCTGGGAGCCTGGGCCTCGCACATGGCTTGACCACCACTTACACTTGGATGGGGACCGCAGCAGGGAGGGGCACGTTCCAGATGGGTAGTACCCTGCAGAACACACCTGCTTCTTTGTCCCCACACGGCGCCCCAAGCCCTCAGCCTGCATCTGTTTCCCTGGTCACCGGGCCTACCTGCCCTTTTCTTACCTGCTTCCCTTGTGAGCTTGGAGAAACAGGCACCCCCTCACCACCTCTCCCCCCCACACACATACAGAAACACATCTCACCCCTCAGTGTCTTGCCTACTTGTTGCCATGAAGATAGCTGGTGTGCTCCTGTGCTTGAGTGGCTGCTGAGGGCAGCATTGGTCCATGAGCCGGCCCCACCTATGCCCATGTCCACGAGGGGCTGCCTTCTCTTATCCTGGGCTTCCCCAGGAAGCCTTGGCTTTCCTGCCCAAACCTTAGATGACTTGTGCGGGGAATTCCAGAAGGCCACAGCGGGAGACAGGGGCTGCTGAGACGCACCAACCGGGGAAGGCCAAGTTCCCTCCTACCAGGTCTGGTGACTGCATGGGCATCAGCATGGCCCTCCAGTACCCTCCAAGTTCCCTAAAACGTCAGCCCTCTCTTCTCTCCCTGTCTCTGAGCCTGGGAGAGGCCTCCTCCTGCCCAGGCTGGTATGTCAGGAAAGCCCCCAGCTTTGTGTCGTTTCTAGGCGAGGGGAGCCAGGCGAAGCCCTCTCCCTGCCTCCTCTCCAGCCCACCCACCCTGTCAGGATAAGTGGCTTCCCCTTGCTGCCCTTCAGAGGCCAGCAGATGCAAGGCAGGGAGTGGAGTTAAAACATGTCACTCAATTTTTCTTTCCCCAAAGATTTATGTATTTATCTGAAAGGCAGAGTTACAGGGAGAGAAGGAAAATCTGTCATGTATTGTTTCACTCTACAAATGGTGGTAGTAGCCAGGGCCAGAACAGGCTGAAGCCAGGAGCCAGGATTTCACCCATGCTCTCCTATGGGAGCAGGTGCCCAAGCACTTGAGCCATCCTCCACTGCTCTCAAGAGTGTTAGCAGGGAGCTGGATTGGAAGCCTAGCAGCCGGGACTTGAACTGGTGCTCACACGGGATGCTGGCACTGCGGGCAGACAGCTTAACCCGTGCCCGACAAGGCCAGTCTCTCCCTGAGTTTTTGGACCAGAGGAGATCCCATGTTTGTTGAACTCACAGCCTGGAAATCAGATCAGTGTGTGTGTTTTTCCTCTGTTCCCTGAAGGCCCAGGAACCTTCTCCTGTGTCTGTTTCAGTGGCCAACACACAGGCGGAGGAGTCTGCACCTGGGGGAGAGCAGGGGTGGGGGGCACACTCTGAGAATGAAAACCGACCAGAGAGGTGGCCTCTCCCAGGACTGAGCCCTGTCCCCACTCACCCCCTGAACACAGGCCCCAATCCCTCCATGCCCGGCTCTGTCCTGCAGGGTCGGCATGTCAAGACTGGGCAGCTGGCTGCCATCAAGGTCATGGACGTCACGGAGGTAGGTGCTGTGACAGGCAGAGGGAAAATCGAAGCCCTGAGCGGGGGCTGGGGGCTGGGGGCGATTCTTGAGGCTCACCACCCTCCCCCCACCTTTGCCTAGGACGAGGAGGAAGAGATCAAACAGGAGATCAACATGCTGAAAAAATACTCTCACCACCGCAACATTGCCACCTACTATGGGGCCTTCATCAAGAAGAGTCCACCAGGAAATGACGACCAGCTCTGGGTGAGGCACCCCCTCCCCACGGCCCTGCCTGCAGGCCCTCGGGACCCATGGCCAGGGCAGTAGCTTTCTAGCCCTCCTCAGTCCCCCAGCCTTGTCAAGTCTGGATCAGAGGGACATCATGAGATCCAGGATTCCACACGCCATGTAGCCTCTTGTCCTCTGTGCTCTGGTGGGCAGGCATCCTGATCTCCACCCCCACCCGTGCCCTGGCCAGGCTGCCAGGCTGCCAGGCACCAAGTAGCGAGCAGCGGCATATTGGTAAGAAGAGGCTGCAGGGAGGCCGTGCTTGGTCCCGTTGCCCTGGAGCGCAGCTCCCGAAGGCGTGTGGGCTCAGAGCCTCCTGGAGCACACAGCTCCAATGTGGACTATCGGAGCCCCATTCCCCCATACCTCCTGGTCCAGAATGTTCCAGAGAGTCAGGGTTCTACCAGCCTCAGCTTGGTGGTGAGCCAAGGTCCTAGGGAGGGCAGCAGGAGCAGGTTGAGGGCTGGGCCAGGCTCCCTGCTGGCAGTCAGCCAGTCGGCAGCAGGTACTTGCAGGAGCCCCAGGGAGACACGCACGCACGAGGACGAGGGGTGTAATTACAGGTGGATAGATTTTTTACCTCCCAGGTGTATACAGGCAAAGAGCTTTGAGACAAGCAGCTGGGTGCCAACAGCCAAGCGCACTCTTCCGGACCTGTTTTAGGAGTGGTCCCTTCCTCCGCCCACTGTGCCCTGCTGTCCAAGGGGCCCCAACTGGGGACACATGCAAATGACCTCTGTTGCTTGTGCAAATAGATGGCCCCTTGCAACTGTGTTCTGCAGTGGACAAGGCTTTTGTGAAAGTCTCCCCAGGTCCCCGCTGCAGCTCCCTGGGGAGACCCCTGCACTTGCCTGCATACCCCACTGTGCCATGTGCCCCGTGGAAGCAGCAGGCAGCACAACAGCTGAGTCCCATAGACCTGCAGGCAGGTCGCTAAAACTTGGTTTTTATCCATTACAACATGGGATTCTTGTGATTGTTCTGCCCAGTCGTTCAAGACGGTGAAACCCTCTTAGCTTGCTGGGGCTCTCTGATGCAGGGCAGTGCTCCCCAGTCATCTGGGGGTCTGTGGCCTGCATAGAACCTTCCAGAAGCTTCACACCCTTCCTAAGGGGAAAGGCAAACCCTCATTGCCACCCACACAGGCTTGGGGCTCCCCAGACACCTGCCCTGCACCCAGCTCTCCCCTTTTTCGTCTCACCTCTGAATCACCCTCATGAGGCGCCAGGTGGTCACTGCTGTCAGGCACAGAGCCTCGCCTAGCCCCGAGGCCTCTGGCTGGGCTGCAGGCCTGGCCTGACCCCGCTGCTCTCCCTGACGGGGCCGTAGCTGGTGATGGAGTTCTGTGGCGCTGGCTCCGTGACCGACCTGGTGAAGAACACCAAGGGCAACGCGCTGAAGGAGGACTGCATCGCCTACATCTGCCGGGAGATTCTCAGGGTGCGCCTCCCTACTGCTCCTTCTGCCTCTGGGTTGCAATTCTGCCAGGGTCTGCACTTGGATAGTGACGCCTGGGGGCTCAGAGAGAGCAAGGTGACTCAGAAGCTTCCAGAAGGCAGCTCAGCCTGTGTTGGGTGGGTGGGGCAGCTATGGGGGGAAGGTGCTGTGTTCTTTCAGCCCAGCTATGCACACATTGGATGACCCCCACATCTCCCTGTCCCTCCTCACTCCCCTGCACCCTGCCCCGACACCACAGCCAATGTCCTGCTCCCGCTGCAGGGTCTGGCGCATCTCCATGCACACAAGGTGATCCATCGGGACATCAAGGGCCAGAACGTGCTGCTGACGGAGAATGCCGAGGTCAAGCTAGGTGTGCAGGTTCCCTCTGGGCCCATTCCACTGCCAGGAGAGAGAACAGGGTGGGCAGGTGGGCGGGTGGTCTTCCCTGCTGCTGACCCAGGTCCAACCACCATGTGCTGGGAGGCCTCCTCTCCTACTGAAAACTCTTCTGGAAGCTTCTTGCTTGCCACCTGTCCCTGAATGCCCTGGCAGAGGATGGGGGAGCACTCTGTGACCCCTGCCCCAGGGTGTTGGTCCTTGACCTCTCACTCACCCCACCCCCACCTCTGCCGAAGTGCAGGAAGACTGGGTCAGGTTCCCCTTGTTGCTTGGGGGTGGAGGAGGAGGTCAGGTCCCCTCAGCTGAGGCCTGGACCTGTCCCTCTGTACGGACATGTCACAGTGGATTTTGGGGTGAGCGCGCAGCTGGACCGCACCGTGGGCAGGCGGAACACTTTCATTGGGACCCCCTACTGGATGGCCCCGGAGGTCATCGCCTGTGATGAGAACCCTGATGCCACCTATGATTACAGGGTATGGAAGTGGCAGGCAGCTGAAGCTGCTGGGGGCAGGAGGTGAGGTGGGGATGCTGAGCTCCAGCAGGTCTGGGAAGGACGCCAAGGTTGGCGACATGTTAGCAGTACAGGCTGGGGAGCCACAGCAATGGGTATGGGAGGAGAGATGGAGGATGAGGAGCCTCGGCCAGAATGGGGAGCACAGGGAGGTCCCCAGGAAGCCAGGGGCTGGTGCCTGCAAGGCAGAGGTGTTGAGGACGTTCACTAGTGCCGTCTTTGCCTCTTGCAGAGTGACATTTGGTCTCTAGGAATCACAGCCATCGAGATGGCAGAGGGAGCCCCCCGTAAGTGCTGAGTCTGCCTGGGGTGAGATAGGGGCGTTCTGTGAGGTGGAGGGGACTGACAGCGTGCCTCTATGCCACAGCTCTGTGTGATATGCACCCCATGCGAGCCCTCTTCCTCATCCCCCGGAATCCCCCACCCCGGCTCAAGTCCAAGAAGTGGTAGGTCGGCCAGGGCCTGGATCCTCCCCTGAGGAGCCGCGGTGCGGGGTGGAGCGGACAACGACGGCCAGGGCAGCTCCTGGGTGGACAATGCCTGCTCCTCCTGCCCCTGGGTGAGCCCTGGCTGCTTTCAGGTCCAAGAAGTTCATCGACTTCATCGACACTTGTCTCATCAAGACCTACCTGAGTCGCCCGCCCACTGAGCAGCTCCTCAAGTTCCCCTTCATCCGCGACCAGCCCACGGAGCGGCAGGTCCGCATCCAGCTCAAGGACCACATTGACCGGTCGCGGAAGAAGCGGGGTGAGAAAGGTCTGTGGCAGGTGGGCGGCCACGGGCCTCAGGAAGCGCCTCAGTCTGCCCCAGGCTTCTAGCTCCCCACTCCCTTTCTGGGCCCCCGCTAGGGCCCCCTAGGGGAGCTGTTCCTCTTTCCCCACTGACCCACCTGCCCAGGTGCTTCATACATCACAGGGCAGTGGGGGGCAGTCCTCAGGCTGCCACTTCCCAGACCCGCACCCAAGACACAGTCTCCTGGTTGCTACATGGAGGCAGGTGGGACCCGCATGCTTGGGCATCAGAATTCCCAGTTGTCCCTACCCACAGTTGTCCCTAGCCCAGGGAGGGGCCAGGGCACTGGGTGGGGAGACAACCATGATGTCCCCCTGCAGAGGAGACAGAGTACGAGTACAGCGGCAGCGAGGAGGAGGACGACAGCCACGGGGAGGAGGGGGAGCCAAGGTGGGCTGGCAGACGGGGCATGGGGTGGGTGGAGGGGCAGTGGTGGTGCTTGGCGTGGGCTGGAAGGAACACCCGTGAAATCCTTGAGCGATGATGAAAAATGGAAGGAGAGTGAGCAAGGGGTGCCGGCGGGGAGGGCTGGGTGCAGGCAGAGGGAGGGGACATAGTGTGGCTCTGTGCAGCCCCCCCCCGACTGGGCATCCATGCAGAGCTCCACTCTGGGTGCCTACACTCACCCACCTGCCCCACCCCAGCTCCATCATGAACGTGCCCGGGGAGTCCACACTGCGCCGTGAGTTCCTCCGGCTCCAGCAGGAGAACAAAAGCAACTCGGAGGCCTTGAAGCAGCAGCAACAGCAGTTGCAGCAGCAGCAGCAGCAGCAGCAGCGCGACCCCGAGGCGCACATCAAGCACCTGCTGCACCAGCGCCAGCGGCGCATAGAGGAGCAGAAGGAAGAGCGGCGGCGTGTGGAGGAGGTGGGCCCTTGAGCGTTGCAGGGAGGGCAGAGGCCGAGCTGGACTCCCCAGCTTCTCTTCCTAACTATGCAAAGGTTCCCTGCTGTGGGGCTAGGGGTTCCATGTCCCAGGCACTGGCGTCCTAGACATCCCATTTCCGGAAGACACCACCCATGGCCCACAGCAGGACCATTCGCATCTTTTCTGACTTTGGCTGCCTCCTTGGCACCACTGGCCAGGGATCTGTGCACCTCCCGACAGTCCCTGTCCACAGCCCCCTGGTCAGAACAGGAAAGGATGCTTTTAAAGACCCTTTGCTTTTGGTTGTCTTAACTTTGGTTTGTGAAGTGTAAGTTTTATTGTTCTGAACTAATTATGGATGGGTGGAAGAAACATTTTAATTAACAGAATCCTAATTTTAAGTGTAGACTTCTGTGTCTTTATATCACCAATTAGAAGGAATCTGTCCCTTGGGATCTGAGGGGGTGGGGAGCGGCTGGAGAATTGGTTCCAGGACCCAAAGGATGCCCATGTCTGTGGAAACGAAGGTCTCTCCTATTAAAATGCCATAGTATTTACCCAGTAACCTGTGCACATCCTCCACTCTAGTTTGCTCCCCATACCTAATACAGTATAGATGCCAGGAAAATGGTTGTAGCATGGAGGAAACAATAAGGGGAAAAAAGTCTGGGCAGATACTGTGGTGCTTGGGTAACCATCTCTCATACCTGAGTGCTGGCTTTGAGGCCTGGGCCCCTTGCACTTCTGATCCAGCTTCCTGCTGATGGGCCTGGTGGCAGCAGGTGCTGGCTCCTCCCTCTCACAGGGCAGACCCTGGTAGGTAGGGTCTCTGCATCCCAGCTTCAGCCTGGCCCCGGTAATGGGCAATGGGGGGAATGAAGCAGTGAATGGAAAATGTCTTTTTGCCCCTCTGCCTTTCCAGTATATAAGTAAATCTTTAATAAGTCTACATATTCAGGACACTTGTAAAAATTTTTTTTGCCAATTTTGTTTGAAAGAGAACTGTCTGTTGGTTTTTTCCCCAAAGCCCACAGTCGGCAGGTTGTGGCCAGGTCCTAGCCAGGTGCCCAGAACTTGGCTAAGATCTCCCTTGGGGCATCAAGCACCTTTTGCCACCTCCCAGGCTCTGCATTAGCAGGACGTTGGGTCAGAAGCAGAGCTAGAGTTGACACTTGAAGGATACAGCACTTGAAGGATATGGGCATTTTAAGCCATCTCTTAACCACGTGCCAAAGGCCCACTGCTCTTCCCTGTAAGGGTGATTGCATCCATGCACACAAAAGCCCACACTGGGCATGTCCCTCTCCCCAGAGCAGACACCTCCCCCCCCCCCATCTGTTGAACCTTGCAGGAAAGCCTGCTCCAAAACAGCCTTGTGCAGTTTCATTAGCTCATTAGCTATGTAGTGTTGCTGAAAATCACAGCTAAAAATCAGACGCATCCTGGGGGAGGCAGCCCTGAAACTTTCCTGCAGGAAAAGGCTGAAGTTCCTGCCAGCGTTAAGGGCCCCTGGGCTGCCCACCTCCAGAGGATACTTTGCTTAGAAAGCAGCAAAGTGCAGCCAGGTCCACAGCTGTGTGTGGGCACCTGATGCCCCCTGGTGGCCAGAGGCTATCACCGCAGCCCACTCTAGTGGACAGGGCAGGGTGCTTCTTGTCTCAGGGTCTGTTTCTTGTCTGCATGAGAACAGGAAAGGTAACCTCTCTTGGCCCACACCGGCCACTGCTTTATCCTTGCCTGAGCCCCTTGCCACAAACCAAGCCCTTCTGGGCCCTCAGACCTGAGCAGGTATGTTTGCAGAATCTGGGCCACCTCCCAGGTCTCTGCTCCCCTCTGAGCCCACTTCCCTCTTGGCCCACAGCAACAGCGGCGGGAGCGGGAGCAGCGCAAGCTGCAGGAGAAGGAGCAGCAGCGGCGGCTGGAGGACATGCAAGCACTGCGGCGGGAGGAGGAGCGGCGGCAAGCTGAGCGGGAACAGGTAGGGCGCTCCCTGTCCTCCCATCCTCCCTGCCTGCCCCTCCTCCCGCTCCTGCTGCCTGCACCCCACTGCCCTGCGCCCTGCTCTCTGTGCCCTGGAGACCCCCTATCTCTTCTAGCTTCACTCTTTCTGTTTTCTCCCACCCTTCCACCCCGGCCCTGGCTCCCTGCCCTCCTCCCTTCATTCCCATCTCTACCCCTCCCTGTCCTGTCTCCCCACACCTGCCCTGTCCTGCTTTCCCATCATGTCCTGGGCCCCCCCTATTCCCACCTGTGCTGCATCGCCCACCTTGGGGCTCATCTTCCTCCCCCTCATCCTCACCCAACGCCGCTGCTGCCGCCGCCCCCTCCCCCTCCTCCCCTCCCCCCAGGAGTATATCCGGCACAGGCTGGAGGAGGAGCAGCGCCAGCTCGAGGTCCTCCAGCAGCAGCTGCTCCAGGAACAGGCCCTCCTTCTGGTAACGGGGCCCTCGCTCCCCCAGAGCCCCTCGGTGCCGAGCAAGGCGGGAAACGGGAGCCCTCCAGGGAAAGACAGGGGCCGCCCGAGGCTTGGAGGGAGACCCTGCGCTCCAGGCAGGCTGGAGAAAGGAAAGGGCTCCCGGCTGTCACTCCCGGGGCCGCGGCCTGCTGAGGCGCGTCTCCCTACCCTTGGCCCCAGGAGTACAAGCGGAAGCAGCTGGAGGAGCAGCGGCAGTCGGAGCGCCTGCAGAGGCAGTTGCAGCAGGAGCATGCCTACCTCAAGTCCCTGCAGCAGCAGCAGCAGCTCCAGAAGCAGCCGCCACCACAGATCCCGCCAGGCGACAGGAAGCCCCTCTACCACTATGGCCGGGCCCTCAACCCTGCTGCCGACAAGCCCGCCTGGGCCCGAGAGGTACTTGCTGCCAGTGCTGGCTAGAGACCCCAAGCCTGAGGGGTTGTGAGAAGTCATGGTGGTGCAGGTGGGGCAGGAACCGGCCTGCCTGACCACGTTGCTCCACACCACAGGTGGAAGAGAGGACCAGGATGAACAAGCAGAACTCCCCCTTGGCCAAGACCAAGCCGAGCAGCACAGGGCCTGAGCCCCCGGCCCCCCAGGCCTCCCCCAGTCCCCCAGGACCCCTGTCCCAAACCCCTCCTATGCAGAGGCCCGTGGAGCCCCAGGAGGGACCACACAAGGTGAGTGTCCTGGCGCCTCAGTCTTGGCACACAGGCATGGGGCCGCTAGGGACAGATGCACACAGGTGCACTTGTCAGCTCGGCCCTCAGTTGGCATCGTAGACCACAGGCTTTGTGGATTGCCTACGCCCACTCCTCCTCCTCACCTAGTCTCGGGCTTTTGGTACCCTTGCAAAGTCCCTTCCCTGCCCACATCCTAACATCCAGGTGGGGATGTGCCATGGAGCGGGCAGCCCACCCTCCCTGGTCTCTCCCTGCAGAGCCTGGTGGCACACCGGGTCCCACTGAAGCCATACGCAGCACCTGTACCCCGATCCCAGTCCCTGCAGGACCAGCCCACCCGAAACCTGGCTGCCTTCCCCGCCTCCCATGACCCAGACCCTGCTGTCACCACACCCACCACCACGCCCAGCGCCCGTGGAGCTGTCATCCGCCAGAATTCGGACCCCACCTCTGAAGGGCCTGGTCCCAGCCCCAACCCCCCAGCCTGGGTCCGGCCAGACAATGAGGCCCCACCCAAGGTAACAAAGAAAGCAAGGGAGTCATGAGGGAAAGAAAAGATGGGGCAGGTGAGGTAGAGGCGGCCAGGGTGGGAAGTCAAGGGCAGCCTTATAGGGTTAGAAGCTGCCTGTCCTTGCTGCCTAACCCAGCACCCCAGCTGACTTTTCTGAACCCCACCGGCAGCATGCTTCCAAGTTAGGGTGTGGGTCAACCCCCTGCATGCTGCCCACACCAGCTGACTGTGCTCCCTTCTCCCACAGGTGCCTCAAAGAACCTCATCCATTGCCACTGCCCTTAATACCACCAGTGGGGCCGCAGGGTCCCGGCCAGCGCAGGCAGTCCGTGCCAGGTATCACCCCCAGTGGGGGCAGGCAGCAGCCTGGGGGGAGGGGGATCTTGGGGCAGAAGGGACTTTCCCAGGTCACCCGCCCAGGGGTGGGCGAGCCCCGGCCAGCTGGCCTCAGCCCTGCTCCGTGCCCGCCCTGCACCCTGTGCTCCCTCCACAGACCTCGCAGCAACTCCGCCTGGCAGATCTACCTGCAGAGGCGGGCAGAGCGGGGTGCCCCCAAACCTTCAGGGTCCCCTGCTCAACCCCCTGGCCCGCCCAACGCCTCTAGGTAACAGAGTTGTTCCCCCCACTTACTCTCACTTCTGCCACCTGCTGTCCTGGTGATTGCCCCCTCTGCAGTGCAGCTTGGCCCCCCTGGAGGGGAGCTCCCTGGCTCTCTGACCCTGACACTGACCCTGTCCCCATCCCCCCCACAGTAACCCTGACCTCAGGAGAAGTGATCCTGGTTGGGAGCGCTCGGACAGCGTCCTCCCGGCCTCCCACAGCCACCTCCCACAGGCTGGCTCGCTGGAGCGCAACCGGGTGGGAGGTAGGTGCCAGCATTGGGCCTGCAGCCCAGTTCTGACCAGGGTGGGGTCCACCTTGAGAGGGGGTTGGACCAGGGCACCTGTTGGGGAGTGGGGGAGGTATGGGGCTCAGGGCTCCAAGCCAAGGGGTTGGACCCGTGGGCTGGGCTTGGAGCCATCCCTGTCTACCTGACAGTAGCCTCCCTTCTTCCACGTCCAGCCACCACCAAACTGGACAGCTCCCCAGTGCTAGTCCCCGGGAACAAAGCCAAGCCCGATGACCACCGCTCTCGCCCAGGCCGGCCTGCAGTGAGTCACCTGGTGGCAGGTGGGGGCCGGGCTGGACATTGGGCGAGGCTTCACTAATCCACCTGCGAAGACTGCGTGTGGGGCCCTGGGTGTGTCCTGCGGCACTAACCTGTCTCACCCTCTCTCCTGCCACCTCCTGGCTGCCTTTTCCCCTGCGGCCCCTCCCAGAGCTATAAGCGAGCAATCGGTGAGGTTAGTGAGCCGGGGCCTGCTCACCATCCCCCAACCTGTGCCTCCCCTCCCCAGCCCTCCCTCCCCTCACACACCGATACCTCCCTGCAGGATTTTGTGTTGCTCAAAGAGCGGACCCTGGACGAGGCCCCACGGCCACCCAAAAAAGCCATGGACTACTCATCGTCCAGCGAGGAAGTGGAGAGCAGTGATGACGATGAGGAAGAGGGCGAGGGCGAACCCTCAGAGGGCAGCAGAGACACCCCCGGGGGCCGGTATGGGGAGAGGTTGGGCAGGGGGCTAGGGGCTGGGTCTCTTCCTCATCTTATGGCTCTCCCAAAAGCCAGACAGGAAATACCCACCCACCCACGAGGCAGGGGCTGGCGGGGGCTGAGCTGCCGGACATGTTTGGAGACAAGCCCAGGTGCCTGGCCGCCCTGTGCTTCCTGTGGCACTGGCATGGCAACAGACCTGGAGGGGTCCCTTCCTATCTTGCCCACAGCAGTGACGGGGACACGGACAGCGTCAGCACCATGGTGGTCCACGACGTGGAGGAGATAGCCGGGACCCAGCCCCCGTATGGGGGCGGCACCATGGTGGTCCAGCGTGTGAGTGGGCCCCCCACCCCTTCCATGCCCACCCACACTCCCCGCTGGGCCATTGCCAACTTACCCCCGTGCCCTACAGACCCCTGAAGAGGAGCGTGGCCTGCTGCATTCGGACAGCAACGGCTACACGAACCTGCCTGATGTGGTCCAGCCCAGCCACTCGCCCACCGAGAGCAGCAAAGGGCAGAGCCCCCCATCAAAGGATGCAGGCAGTGAGGTGAGTGGCCGGGGGAGGCTCCACAGGCCATGGAAGGGGCCTCGCAGCAGGTGAGCCAGGATGCTGGTGGCTCCCTAGAGCCTGGCAACCTGACTACTGCCCCCACCCCCACAGTACCAGTCTCGTGGTCTGGTCAAGGCCCCTGGCAAGAGCTCATTCACGATGTTTGTGGATCTGGGGATTTACCAGCCTGGAGGCAGTGGGGACACCATTCCCATCACAGGTGAGGCCAGGGACAGAGCTGCCGGAGGCTGGGGTCCAGAGGGCCATGCAGGGACCCCAGGACCACAGTAACAAGTGATGCAACCAGGGCCTGTCAGACCTCGGATGACGAGCCCTGCTCGCAGGCATGTCCTGTACTCATCCCTACTCTGTCCTGCGCTCCTCCTCCCCTTCCCTTCTGAGGCATCAAAAGCGATTGCAGGGGTAGGGGCATAAGAAGCGACAGGCTCCAGCCCCTACCCCCTGCTCCCACTCCTGCCGGCAGCCCTGGTCGGGGGAGAAGGAGGTCGGCTGGATCAACTGCAGTATGACGTGCGGAAGGGCTCCGTGGTCAACGTGAACCCCACTAACACGCGAGCCCACAGTGAGACCCCCGAGATCCGCAAGTACAAGAAGCGCTTCAACTCAGAGATCCTGTGCGCGGCACTGTGGGGTAAGCTAGGGCTGGGGCAGGGTGCACAGGGGCTGGAGGCTCAGCCAGGCGCTTAGCCCTGCCCGTGGCCCATCCTACACTTCCTGTTGCAGGGGTCAACCTGCTGGTGGGCACGGAAAATGGGCTGATGCTGCTGGACCGCAGCGGGCAGGGCAAGGTGTACGGGCTCATCGGGCGGCGCCGCTTCCAGCAGATGGACGTGCTGGAGGGGCTCAACCTGCTCATCACCATCTCAGGTGCGTGTGCCCAGGGGGGCAGGTGGGGGTGGGACACAGGCTCCCCAGGGCCCTGTCACCCCTCTGGTTGGGAGACAGCAGCCAGGCCGCCAGCCAGGTCAAGAGTGTATGTGTCCCTCAGGGAAAAGGAACAAACTGCGGGTGTATTACCTGTCCTGGCTCCGGAACAAAATCCTGCACAACGACCCAGAAGTGGAGAAGAAGCAGGGCTGGACCACCGTGGGGGACATGGAGGGCTGTGGGCATTACCGCGTCGGTGAGCTGAGCCTGTGGGGGAGAAATGGGGTGGGCAGGACTGGGGTTGGGGCCTGCCAGCTCAGCAGTGAGCTGGGCCTGAGGAGGCGGCCGGGGCTCGGGCCTGTCACCAGCAGCAAAATCCTCACACACCTCTCCTTTCCTGCTTCCAGTGAAATACGAGCGCATCAAGTTCCTGGTCATCGCCCTCAAAAACTCTGTGGAGGTGTATGCCTGGGCCCCCAAGCCCTACCACAAGTTCATGGCCTTCAAGGTGAGCCCAGCCCCTGCTCGGTGCCCAGCTACCAGGCTGCCCACACCTGTCCAGCTCACACCTACTCTCCTCCACAGTCCTTTGCTGACCTCCCTCACCGCCCTCTGCTGGTTGACCTGACAGTCGAGGAAGGGCAGCGGCTCAAGGTCATCTATGGTTCCAGCGCCGGCTTCCACGCTGTGGACGTCGACTCGGGGAACAGCTACGACATCTACATCCCTGTGCACGTGAGTTTGACCTAGGGACCCCCAGAGGGGTGGGGCTGCCCAGCCTGGCGCCAGTGGGGGGACGCTGCAGCTGCCTCCTCCTCCATGCCCCCAGATCCAGAGCCAGATCACGCCCCACGCCATCATCTTCCTGCCCAACACAGACGGCATGGAGATGCTGCTGTGTTACGAGGACGAGGGCGTCTACGTCAACACGTACGGGCGGATCATCAAGGACGTGGTGCTGCAGTGGGGAGAGATGCCCACCTCTGTGGGTGAGTGAGAGCTGGCTGGGAGGCACCCCGAGGTGGCCCGGGCACGGCCCACTCACCAACCACTCCCACCTCCTCCCCGCAGCCTATATTTGCTCCAACCAGATCATGGGCTGGGGCGAGAAAGCCATCGAGATCCGCTCCGTGGAGACGGGTCACCTGGACGGGGTCTTCATGCACAAGCGAGCCCAGAGGCTCAAGTTCCTGTGTGAGCGGAATGATAAGGTGGGTGGCATGGCCCCTGAGTTCCTGGGGCAGGGAGCAGGGAAGCCCCTGCCAGCTCCTCCTGGGTGTTCCTGCCCCCCCCCCCAGTGATTTCTCCCCCTCTCTGCCCCCACCCCAGGTGTTCTTTGCCTCTGTCCGCTCCGGGGGCAGCAGCCAAGTTTACTTCATGACTCTGAACCGGAACTGCATCATGAACTGGTGACAGGGCCGTGGGCTGGGGCTATCCCACGTGGACCCAGCCCTCCCCGCACCTCCCGCCGCCCCGCTTTCCCTCCCTGGGCTTTTTTGCTTTTACTGGTTTGATTCACTGGAGCCTGCTGGGAACGTGACCTCTGACCCTTTCCCTCCCCTGCCCGCTTTTGTGATCACGTGACCATCCTCTTATCCCCCCTCCCCTCCCCAGAGGTTCTCTCCCCCCAGAACTGTGCCTGTCCCCAACACATGGGGAGGGACACAGTTTCCCCGACCAGGAATCGAGTGGGCCTTGTTCCCCGCCCCTGGGGAGGAGAGTGCTGGGGGCCTGGCCCCCTTACCCACTGCTGCTGACCGGGCAGGGCACTGGACCCCTGGATTTGCACGTTAGGGGAGCCGGCTCCCCCCTTGAATGTACCAGACTCTGGGGGGGTGTCACTGGGCCCCAGGTTTAGGGGAGTCTCCAGCCATTCCTTGGGCAGGGACCACTTCCTCATTTTTCTGAAAGCACTTTAATGATTCCCTCCCCTCAGACCCCAGGGGATGGAGGGGGGAACCCCCGCCAGCCAAAACATTCCTTACCCCCCTTCCTGACCCCCCTCTGCCCCAGCCTCTCCCCCGATGGAGGGTGGGAGCAGGGTGCTCCTGTCCTGACCCCCACGCTTGCAGCTGTATATAGTGTGAGCAGCAAGTACCCCCTTCCCCTCAGTGTAGTGGCCTTGGACCTCCCGTTTGTTAATAAAGACAATTCAACCAG
>NW_024466961.1:0-22754 GCF_017591425.1 Ochotona curzoniae
AATACTCCATAATTGAACAATAGTGAAATGCTTACTTTTCCATAATCTTCCTAAAAATTCACTGCTTTCTCTTCTTCTAGTAGTAATTTATTTATCAATCGACTTGGTGTTTGTATTTTTAAGAATTCCTCCTCTTACATTAATTCTGAGATGGTGTAAAAATTATACCTATAACGTTATTATCCCTTTAAATTTAAAGTTTGCCAATCTGAAAATCATCCCTTTCTAGAGTAATGAGAAAATTGAAGTACATTTCTTAAACTATCTTGATAGCTCTGTAAAAAGGAGTGGCTCAACGGATTTTATCTCAAGGATTTTTTTTCATAGCAAATCCTTGAGGATTTCATATTGAACCTGTTTCAACTTGTGTAGAGTGTTATGTCATTAATTAAGT
Organism: Ochotona curzoniae; assembly: GCF_017591425.1. Lineage (NCBI taxonomy): Eukaryota > Metazoa > Chordata > Mammalia > Lagomorpha > Ochotonidae > Ochotona > Ochotona curzoniae. The sequence continues at coordinate 395 of NW_024466961.1, forward strand.
TAATTACCTATTATTGCCAGGTAGTAGTAGAAGAGGAGCAGCCAGAGACAAATACATTCATCTGTTAATTATGCAATACTTATTTATGGGTATCTAATTTGAGGAATCTTGGATAATAACAATTTAAATTCCTACCCATATAGAACTGACATTACAGTGCAGTGAAGTTAGAGGCATTTATATTGACAGGGTTTCAATAGAGACCTGTGCTGTTGACTGCAGCTGTAGACTAGACCACTTGGAAGAAACATGGAGGATTGATGAGCCCAGTGGTCATCCATCTGTGCATTGACATCACTGAGACTGGTGACAGGTGTAGTGGTGGGGAGAAAGGCTGTAACAACCTCCTGGAAAACTACTGTCATGAAGTTTTGGCTGAGTTGTTGGGAATACAGATTCTTGACATGTAGTTTGATATTTCTTTAAGGAGAGTAGCACCTACTATGTATCTATATATAAAATGGTTTCCCTCAGTAACCTTAAGGAGTTCAAAGCAGAAAGGAGAATTTTATAGGATCATTTAGCAGTAGGGTGAAGGGATGGCACTGTGGCACACTGGGTTATACTGCCTCTTATAATACCTTCATTCCATATCAAGAGTGCCAGGTTCAAGTTCTGCCTCTTCTTCTGATCCAGTTTCCTGATGATGCACCTTGAGAAGGCAGAGGATGTTGCCCCAAGTGGGAGACTGAGTTCTTGTCTCCCTGTGGCCTGGCCCAAACTTGGCTATTGTGAGCATTGGAGAGGTGAAAGAACAGATTGAAGAGCTGCTTCTCTCTGTCTATTCCCCTATCCCCCTGTAATTCAGCCTTTCATCCAAACAAATAAGATTTTTTTTAAAAAAAATCCAAAAACATTTGAAAACAAGAATTGAAAATATGTTGCTGAATTTTTTAACTAGGAAATTACAATTGATGCACAATAGACAAACAGCATCAATGATGAAAACAACCACAACAGCTTTTACTCTATGACTGAAGCAACAATAATATTTTTCACAGGAAGAGAAACATTACAAATGCCATAGATATGAGAAAGTACTTACAAAGCTGGGATCAGTTGGGATAAGTTTTATTTAGTACAGCCTATTTCAATAAACCCTGAGGAAATCAATAAATTATATTTTAATATACCCAATTGCTTATAACATTAAAAGCCAAATCTTTAAGTAAAGGTGAATTTACATCAAGAAAGACTACTGAAATTTCTGTGACACCACATGTAATGAAGTATCCTGAAATTGATCCTGCAGCAGTAAGAGAGTGTGTAACACATTTTCAAAGTGACCAAAAAATTCAATGATACATGCAATATATAATACTTTCTACCCAAATAATTAAAGGAGTGAACTCTTAATGCATAGGTAAATAAATTTCGATAGATCAAATTTTATTTATAAGAACTAACTCATCCCTCAGTTGTTTTATAAATGAGGCATTACTGTCTTGACACTAAACAGAAGTAATCCCTAACATTTCTTTCAATCACTTACTGTCTCATTTCCAAGCAGCGCATGACCCGGTTTGCATATGACATCAACTGTGTTTAAATGATAGTTAAGTCATATTTATATTTTGCCTTTCTAAGAATGTAAGTTCAAAAAGAGATGTCCATGCTTTATTGCATAAATAAGAGCTTTTACCTTTAAAAAAATATGACTTTGGTCCTCTTGGGGGCATATCTCAGTTCAGCTTGTAATGGCTTGCACGTAATTTAAGTTCATAAAGAGCAAACCCATCTTTGTGGAACTTCTGGATAAAAGTACTGTGCAGCGAAGGTGAGAAGGTCTGTTTCTAGTCTTGCTGAGACTAGATGGAATTTTTTTAAATTATTATTGGAAAGTTAGCTAAATAGAGAGGAAGAGCAACAGAGAGGAAGATCCTCCATCTGCTGATTCACTCCCCAAGTGGCTGCAATGTCCGGAGCGCAGCTGATCCGAAGCCAGGAGCCTGGAGCCTCACCCAGGTCTCCCAAGTGTATGCAGGGTCCCAAGGCCCTGGGCCGTCTCCGACTGTCATCCCAGGACACAAGCAGGGAGCTGGGTGGGAAACGGGTGGCTGGGATTAGAACTGGCGCCCATATGAGATCCTGGTGTTTGCAAGGTGAGAGGACTTCAGATGCCAGGCCACCACGCCAGGCCCGCTAGACGGGATTTTAATGAAACTCTCATCTTCTGTAAGTCTGTTCTTCAACTGCTTTTTATTCAAAACAATGTTGAAGTGCAACATAGTGAAATTTCCCAATAACACAGTTGTCTTTGGGTGACTGACATTGTGAGGTATACTGGCCATGGTGTTTGCAAATATAAATTTTACCTGTTGTATAATCATGTTCACTGAATTGCAGTTTAGCTACACAAGAAGTTTGGGGCAGATGTGGTGTAGTTGGTTAAGCTGCTGTTTGTGAAATACATGCCCTGTCGGAGTACTGATTTGACTTCCCAGCAACTTCTCTTCCAATCCAGCTTACTGGTGTTGCCCCTTAGACGGTGATAGAGAATGGCCCAAGTACTCGGATCCTGGGCGCTTGTATGGGCGACCCAGATGGTGTTCCAGCCAGATGTAGTCGCAGGCTGTTGCTTTTGGTTTGATCCAGCAGCTCTGGTTATTGTGAACATCTGGGGGCTGAGCTATAGATGGACAATCTCCATCTTTTTCTTTGTGTGTGCATGTATTTAGTGTGCGTTTCTCTCTGTACTTTGCCTTTCAAATGAATAGTTTTTAAAAAAGTGTGCCCAATGAACTAGTAAACCTCAAAACCAAACACACTTATGATAAATGGCTGAAATATTCTTAAAATATTTTTTCTTATCCAAATATTGAATCCCTCAAAATCTAACATTAATATGTATATTGCAGCATATTTGTGGGAGCCGCAAATGTAAAAATAGTCATTTTATACAAATGGTGAATGAAAAGGCACCTGTTTTGGGCTTCATCATGCAGTATAAATGAGAAAATGTGGTATTTTCTCAATGAAAATCTCTGGTGTTATTTCTCTCTGGTGTCTTATCAAATCCAAAGCCATTTTTTTACTTGATATTTTATGAACATTGTTCTTTAAAAAAAGATTAGCTGCCATGGAAGTCACAGCAAAAATTGCATCTGTAATTAACCATAGTGTGACTTAAGGATGTGTATTAGGTGTGTTTGATTTCAGTTTCTTATTCTTAATTGAGACCTACCAGCTATTTATATTGTATGCATGTATCTATTCTTTCTGAAATGATTTTTGTGACAAAATGTGGATATCTATAACACAGTTATTATCCTGTGACCACTTACTGGCGATGTGAATAAATGCAGTATACATTCACATTGTTTTGTAATCTGTATCACTAGCTATATCCAAATACACTGATCATAAACAAAAATTCTGTAACTGTTTTAAAAAAAGCCTTTTTCCCTCCCATTTGTAACCTCCATTTAATTTCATTTTCTTTATAAATTTGCGTGCTTGAGGTATCTTGCCTAAGTGGAACCATGTAGTGTGTATCCTCTGGCATATTTCATTTACAATAATAGTTTAAAGATTCCTTTGTGTTGCAGGTTATTTTATAAATTACATTCATTTTATGGCTGAATAATATTTCATCAGGTTCCTTTCAATAAAGGAATAAAGAGCAGAAGGATAATACAGGAGTCACAGAAGGCAGACGAGGAAGATGAGGAAGCATAGTCATGGGAAGAGAAGCAAGCAAGGAGGAGGAATAGGAGAAAGAAGGGCCTGGGGAGGAGGAGATAGTGGGAAAGGAGGAAATTGCTGCAGGGCTGAGTAATTGAGGCTTAAAGGAAACAGGTGCGGGGTCACAGTCAAGGGTGTCTGCTGTGTGCTGAATACCTAGTATTGAGTAAGTCAACTGAATTCTCTCAGCTTTTAATTTCTTCTTGCGTCCAATAGGGATTGTGGTTACTATTCATGTAGAATTAAATAAAATAGATATGGGAATATATTCATCATGTTCTCCATGCATGATAAAAACTGTAGCTTGAAAAATGTTGGCATTTTCTTTTCAGAAAAACGAATTATTGTTTAAAATGTGAGGTAATGCAGCCCGTGTGGTGGCATTGCAAGCTAATCCTCCACCAGTGTTGCCAGCATTCTGTATGGGTGTTGGTTTATGTCCTAGTTGCTCCACTGCCAATCCAACTCCCTGCTTATGTTCCAGGGAGAGAAGCAGAGGATGATTCAAGTCCTTGAGCCTCTGCAGCCAGGTGGGAGACCTGACAGAGGCTGCTGGCTCCTGGCTTTGGATCAGCCCAGCTCTGTCTGTTGCAGCTATTTGGGATGTGAAGCAGTGGATGCTAGATTCTTTTTCTTTCTCCCTTTGTCTTTCCCTCTTCTCTCTATAACTCTTTAAGGTACATCTATCTTTAAAGAAAAAAATAAATAAATTATAAGGCAAGCAACATTGATACTTAGGTCTTTTCATTCCAGAGCCTGTCTCTTTCCTCAACTTCTGTACCACATCTCAAGACACTTCTGCTGCACTTGTAATGACTTCCACAGTCTCTACTAGTTTCTGAACTGTTAACCACTTCTTTAAGGTTAGGCTCCCAAAAAATCCTTAAGGAGTTAGCATGTAACAAATTTATTAAAGTATCGATTGCCACGATTGTCTCAAGGGGCAATGCTTTCCCTCAGTGTGCCAGATGGTAGGAATGGAAAACAGTTTTTCTTAATTTCTTAAAACCACATTAAAAGTGGATGGGCATGTGTTTTTGTGTCATCATTTCTTGTGATAAGTACAACTGTACTGTAATTGTCACATGGCAGGTTCCCAGATAAAATGCTAGGTGTGTGCTCCTGCCAAGTGCAATACCTCCTTCTGTGATGTGTGAGGACTCCCATGACCTAATTACATTTTTTCCCCTGCTTTTTGCTTTTATGCATAGAGGAGGTGCACTGATTCTAGTCTTATTTTTAATTCTGTTCATTAGCTAATCAATTGTATGGATTCTTTCTGGCAGATATTAAACTACCTGTACTTGTCAGTGTATTTTTTGTTTTTCCTATTTTTTAAGCAAATTATTTGTTGGATTATAGTTGTTTTCCTGTAGACACTTGCGTGTTTCATGCTCCAATAGTTTTATTTTACTGCTGGATAAATTTGCCATCCAAGTACTTGATGGTTAAGAGCTAGAGCTTGTACTATGATGATGAATACAAAATACAATGTTCTTAACTCTTCATAAAGCATTTAGTAGATGGACAGTGAAAGAACATCATAAAGAAAGCCATGTTTTTTCTTTGCCTTCAGGGGAAATAGGCTTTGATGAACCAGTCTCCAGTTTGGTAATATAATCTACAGGGATTCATTCTCAGGTTAGTTCCTCTAAAGGAATTTAGGTACTCCAAGTTTAGAGGTGATAATTTATCACAAGTCAATAAAGTATAAAGACGTGTTCCCATCTCTGTATTACCCTCTTTCTTTATTGGTTTAATATATTAGAAATATTGCAAGAAAGCTCTTTGCGGATGTCAATTTCATCAGTAACACACTACCTTTTATGTTTTGTTTTCTATTTTTTTCTCTTTCCTTCCTTCCTTCTTTTCTTCCTTTCTCCCTCTTCTCTCCTCTCCCCCTCCCTCTCTCTCTCCCTCCCTCCCTACCTTCTTTCAAAAAATTTTTGTGCACTAGATTCTGAGCAGGGACTATGCAAATCTGTCATGGTAAATGAAATACCCAGTACCTAGGAACTGGTTAATGAATGTTGCTTGATGTATGCACCAATGTATGATTAGTTACATATTGAAAATTGAAACATAATGTTTGCTTATGGCACTAATGGGTTGATAGAATACTTTGAAAAGATTCCAATTTCACCTAAATGTGTTTGTGAAGCTTTTATTAATTATTTACATTTTGTTTGAGAGAGATATAGAGCTTCGATTTGCTAGGTACTCCTCAGATATCGGCAAGACCTAGGAGTTTACAATGTAATATGGTCTCCCATGTGAATGGAAGATACCCAGGAGTTTGAGCCATCACCTACCACCTCTAAGAGTGTGCATTAACGGGAACCGGGGTGGAAAGTGGAGTGTCTGTTACTTGGATCTGGCTGTCTGAAATAGGTTTTGGTGTCCCAAGTGATTTAGTCACTAGAGAACACATCTACACCTAATTTGGGTTCCCTCTGTCATCTTTTGTTGCGGAAATAACACCTTCATACAGTTGGATTTGTAGTGAGATATGTTTCTTCCTGAACTTGTCCACAACTCATCTTGTCCCCCTAGTGATAAAGTAGGGAAATCAGTAGAATTATAGAAAAGTCGGTGGCTGTTGGTTTTAAAGCTCATGCTGCTTCTGGTACAATTTTATTGCAAAAATAGATTATATTATTTGTTTAATGAATCTATGATATGTTTAATTAAGTAGTGATAATGCTTCTAATCAATTCAGTTTAATATAGAAATGAAATTTGCATTGCCAAAATAAAAGATATTTCTTCTTTACAGAACTTTTCTGTATTTCTCTACACAAATGTTCTTATTTCAGTTTAATATTGATAATATCAATACAACTTTAAAGATCTTACAAAGTGTTAAAGGAAAGAGCACACAATTATAAGGAATACAATTATAAAATCATAAACATATAATATTAATGTAATCTTTATGCATCTGCATAAATTTCTGTTCTCTATTGCACAAATAAACCTGAACCATTTTTTCATTTTGTCTGCAGAATCAGAGACCAAATACTGCTTTTTTGAATGGTATACTTAATATCCTTTGATTGATTCTGTGGGTACACCTGTAAATAGAATAGTGCTATAATAGCATCCCGCCAATTCTATTAAATTAATATCAGTCTGTTAGTCAAGATGTGAATTTTAACTTGTGGACTTCATGATAATACTTTATAAAAGCAGGCTGTGACAGGAATTAAATACCATCTAGAACACACAATTCAGAACTGGTTGTATGATCAAAAGATATTAGATGTTCCTAAAGTCATCTCAAATATTAGAATGCTGAATGCATCTCCTAAACATAGTAAGAGACAAACTAAGTTGTAGCCTCAGATTGTTTAGCTCTAAAGCCAATATTTTTTTAGCTTTGTCTTTTTGGCTTTCTAAATGAACTTTATTAGAACTGATTATGGATGGAAAAGGGTGGCAGGATGAAAAAAATTGAAATGAATGAATAACAATGAATAACTTTTCTTCCCCATACACTTTGCTCTAAGCAAACTGAGAACATGGGAACATTCCTCAACACTTGAATATTAGTCTACCCTTAGTTTAGGCAACTTTCCATTTCAAACTGACAGAGCATGTCTACTGATAATATAAACCCAACAGAGTTACTGTGAAAGATAAAGACATTTGGAGCATTTAGACATGACTAACTCACTATTTTCTCATTTGTTACTAAGCAATTTTGTGCAATGGTTTGTAAAATTATTACAGCTAACTGCATAATATAATAAATGCAGTGTTGAATATGTATTCGTGTATGCTGTGAGGAATAGCAAGTCAGAGCGAATTATAATTGAAAGGCTAGCTTTGGCTGAATAAAGGCAGGTGTTATTAATCGACTGATTGAACAAAACTCATTGACATTCTTAAGAATGTACAGTAGGAACCATGAGATTGTGTACCAGGATGTGTGACTATCTGGTAGTTTTTCTCTTTAATTAAATAGAAGAGAAGTGGACCCAATGTGATTATTCATTGTCTCAATCCATACCTCTACTTCAACCACAGTTCACAAAAATGTATGTGATGATCTTAGACATCCTTTACACATATAAACAAATTTATACATGTGTATGCACATACACTTCTTTAAATACATAGTTAACACAGGGATCATTTCATTCAAATTGTTCTGATTTTATGTTTGTTTTTCGTTTACTGATACATTTTGTATGTTTTACTTTTGAATACATAGAATGGCCATATTATTTTAATGATATTCTGCAGTATACACATAATAACATTCATTTAATTGGTTCTCTAATAATAACTTCCGCTTTTCATTATTTGAAGTAATTGTCAAAGTTGATTCTCACACAGACACCCAATCAAAGTGTTTAAATTTGAATTGATTTTCTTTCACTTTCTTCTGATTATCCTTGGAGGGTATATTAAAATCAATATGGATTACTGAGTTGTAGAAAATTAAGAACATATATAAAGTAAAGCTCCATCTATGAATTCCATTTATAATTCTATATTTGTAAATAATTTTTGTATACTAGAACTGCTAGTATCCCATTTTCCCTTCAAATCTCAGATTTCCTAGAAACACTGCACAGAGCTGTGCTTTTAAATTTTGTATGCACAAATCTTTATTTTCTGGCTGTATCAATTGAAATTGAAGTATCTAGGAGTGAGACTCATGCTTAATATAGCCTTTCAGATAAGTCAACATGTAGACAATGTCAAAAACCACTGAGATGTTTTCTTTCAAAAAATATGTAAGCATGACAAATTTCAGTGAATTCTAGATAGAATTACAATAATCTGAAATAATCATCAAGAATTTCTTCATGTGAAATATTAGTCCATATTATACTTTGTGTAAGAGCTTGAACGTTTCCATTTTATTGCTTTGTTTGGTTAGTGGAAGGAAAGAGGAACTGCTGCACTGTGCTATGCACAGGTCTGTCATCTGCTATAACAGGTCGTGACACTTCTTCCTAAAACTTTTCTGGGCTGAATTTTACGTCTTCTGTTTATTTGAATCACTCTTCAATTCAGGTTTCCCCTTCAGGGTATAAGGTGTCCCTCATGAGAGTAGGACTTCAGGTGCTTTAATTCAGGCTGCCCCCTAAGGGGCAGTGCTGACACAATGGGTACTTGGTCAATGCAGGCTCAGTGAAGTAATGGCTGACATTTTAACACTTCAAATGAGAGTGAAAGGTGATCAGGGAATAGAGTTGACACTATGGAGCACATTAAATTCCTGTATGTCACATTAAGAACAAAGTGCAGTTTGCTGGGATTTTTGTTTTGCAGAAATACCAGGTGGTATTTCATTTAAATCTTATGTAGAGAATAGTTGAAGTGAAGGTGACTTTGCATCCCATATAAACGGTTGAAAAAAAGTATGAGAAAATTGTAATGATAATAAAGAAGATCTTTGGGGAGAAAGAAAGGGAAAGTTTATTTTTTAAAAAAATAGTGAGAACCTTTTTTTGTTTTGTAAGATAGAAGCTTACAAACTTTCTAAAAAAGACTTTCATGTATTTCAGCAATAAATAATCAGAGGAAACTTGGTTCCCATCTGAGTCTATTTCAGTCAGAAGAGAGAAGATTTTGGATGAAGTAATGATGGTTTTCAAAAGATCTGATTCAGTTCATTGCAGGAGGGAGATTTCGGAAAACCTAAATTATGAGAAAACATTCTCAAAGTTCAAATGAGACATTTAAAGATATAAAGTTATCATGTTTAATACATAATATAAAATTACTTTTAGAAGAATAATGATTTTAATATATTCAAGGACTCAGTGGAATTTTAATATGAAATATCTGTTCATATTGCTGTAAAATAATGGAATACAGCCTTTCAAAATTTTTATTATAATTGGGAAAACAGTGAGTAACATTTTAGTGGAGAGAACATTCTACAGTTCATAACCAATGTTGTTATGTTAAGATAGACTTGGCTTCATTGTGTAAATTCAGTTACAGCAAAGTCCCAAGTGTAAGAGGATAGAGATAGGAACACATGAATGTATCAGAGTTTTTAATTATTTTTTTGTCCTGTTATCATTATTATCTTCAATAAATCATTTACTCTCTATACTTAATTCTATAATTGTACATGTATATTTCAAAAGCAATTTCAACTTATTCCTAAGAAGAAATGAATGCTGAAATGGTCTTACTTTTTCTTGATACAGTTTGATTCTCACCAAAAAAAGCCATCTGATGCAATTAAATTTTTATTCTCAAAATTTTGATGTTGTTGACATGGACATCTTTAACCATCTTGTCTTTTTTAACCAATGGTATTTGCAGTTTTAATGATACTAATTGTCAATCTGTATATACTAAGAAACGAACACAAGGGTAGCGTTTTAATATTGCTAAGTAATAGCTTTGTGAAATGTTCTAATTACAGTTTACAGATATAGGTCAAGAGTATTTAAGTATGATACCTTCCACTTTAATTTACTTTAGAGGATTTTGCATAGTAACATGATCTTTTGCTTAATAAGTAAGGTTATACAGTAAAATCCCAGAGCCAAAGAAATGTGGTGTAAGTTCTGTTATGATAGTCTCAGATTCTTGAAAGCCTGAACTTTTTAAAAACTTATATGTCTGGTGGAAGAACCATAGCTATTACTCTGTCTGTTCTCCAAATTACTCAATAAAAATACAACGACAAATGGGCCTTCTCTGTTCTTCCTCCATGCCATGTTTCACTGAATTCTGAGTGACCCAGACCCAACCATGTATTTATCTCCTAACATCTCCTCATTTTCAGCAAACTCAGAATGCTCTTTTCATCACAGAAGTAAAAATTTTATCTTCCTACACACTTAAAGCTTGCATGAAAATTTACAAATGGAAATGATGTTAACACAACCCAGATCTAAAGATAACTGATGTAAGTGTTTTGATCATTTTAAGGTAAAGGTCAGGATTGGAAAAGTCAGAATGGATTAGATACAAAACCAACGTAAGCTTTAACATCCACTAAGTAGATAAAGCAAAGATGTATTGACCCCCTTTTTTATTATGAAGCTACTAAAAATAGGGGAAAAAATCATGTGATTGAATTACTTGATTCTCATTTTTTTGTGTGTAGAGAAGGTATTTTTCATAGTTTTGTGTATTCTTGTGCAATTTCAAATCACAATACTAACCTCGAATATGCTGACCCTAAGGATCTTAATTCTCTGCAGTTTGGGTATAAGGAGCTCTGAATAATTTCATCAAAAGGTTACAGTGCTTGCATTTAAAAGGGTCATGTAAGACCTCAGGAGAAATACTTGCTAAATGTCATATGCTTAAATACAGGGCATTTGTATTAAAGTCCTAATTTACATATGATTATGAAATATAAAAAACAGAGAGAAAGTCAAATATCTAAAAGAATAAACCGAAAGAAGCAGCTGTATTTTACAATAAGCAAAATCTACTATATACAAGGAAATTTAAGGATAGCTATTCATAGACAAATGTAAAATCTGTCATATTCTGATAATAGTGAGTTCATCGTCAGTCAAGACAAGTAGGTATCATTCTATTGTACATAGCTTGACATTCTAGTGTTCTACAACATGCTGTGAATTTTTAAATCTTCTATAAATGGAAAGATCACAAAATAAATTTTTTTAGGATTTATTTATTTTTATTGGAAATTCTGATATACGGAGAGGAGGAGAGACAGAGAGGAAGATCTTCCTTCCGTTTATTCATTCCCCAAGCAGCTGTGGTGGCCAGAGCTGCACTGATCCGAAGCCAGGAGCCCGGAACCTCTTCCGGGTCTCCCAAACAGGTGCAGGGCCATGCTTGACTGCTTTCCCAGGCCACAGCAGGGAGCTGGATGGGAAGTGGAGCTGCCCGGATTAGAACCGGCACCCATATGGGATCCTGGAATGTGCATGGCAAGGACTTTAGCCACTAGGTTACCATGCCAGGCCCCCAAAATAAAATTTTATGGAATGAGAATGGAAAGTGTGTCAGTTTGGAAAAAGTTATGTAGTTTAATACAATTATGTAAAAGAAGAAAGAAAGGGAACATAAATTAAAGATTCCATACTGGGCTCCTAGTATTCCTTTCTTCAACAGCTATTTACTGAGCAAGTATCTGTGAGCCAGGTGCTGTAGGATAACAATGGGCAACAATCTCTGCCTGGAAGGTACTTAATTATAGTGACATGTGCTATGTGCTGCCAAAGGCTGTGGCCATCAGTGATTTGAATTCTTGTAAAGCATAGGATAGCAGTGAGCAGCGTGGCTCCACTGCCATGTGAGTTATCCTTTCAGCTGACTCTCGGGTCGCCTGTTTTCACTTCTGCTTCATCATTGCTCATTGTTTCCACACAGATTCTCTTATCTTTCCTTCCATTTGACTCCTCCCTGCTTTGGTTCATTGATGTTTGTGACAGCCAGTTGTGGTGCTTGGCACAGAGTGGGTCATTTGTAATATGTGTTCAATGAATATTCACTGCAGTTTTATCGGACAGTGTATGACTTGATTGTAGAGAAAGTTGCATCTATAGTTTTTGACTGTTTTGCATTGAAATAGAAATGGGCTTTTTATTTAATGATTATTTCTCCTAAAATGTTTTAAGACCTAATAGCAGTGGCAGGGAAAAGAGGTGATGATATAAGTGAGAGAAGTTCCTCTGCCTTAATTTCTCCAAATATTGTCTTGGTTCTTCATCAGTCACAGGAAAAAAGAAAAAAAAAAACTCATAAAATTAGGTAGGAAAAACCCTGTGAATTTAGATATTTAAAATCAAAACAGTTTCCTAAGTTTGCCTTTCAGTCAGTTTTCTATTTTAATACAACCAATGCGAAGATGCCACCTTTAAAATACTAGCTATTGGAAACAATTTCACATCTCTGGAACATTTAAATATATTTTTATTATGTAGTATTTTTATGAAAACGTCATCTTCACAACAAAAGTCCAACCCAAGCCTCTTTTCAGACTTGGTGGACATTTCAGGGAAATCCATACATTTGTTGATTTGTACGTAAAAAATACTTACTTGAATTAGTGCCTGGAAAACGTCACAGCTCCTTTGGTTTCCATGACAAGAACTGTTTTTGGTTCTTTCTGAGTTTTGCAGAAGATCTGGGATGTGAGAGTGAAAGGAAAAGCATTGATATGTGCTTAAACAGTTAAAATTAAATTCCCCAGGGCAGTTCTATATGTTTTGACTTAGTGTTACATCCTTTGAGTATTCTTTAGAAAACTCTAATTTTGACAGGGGGGAGGGATGTACATAAGAGAGAAATAGACACATACAAACAGAGCATTGTGGCACCAGTGTGACAGCAAGCCAGGAAGGGGTCAGGCCAAAGCTGGGAACTTGGAATATAATCCAGGTGTAGCATTCTTGTAGCAGGGGCCCAGTTGCTTGAGCCTTTGACATTACTTCCTCAACTCTGTAGTAGCAGGATGCTGGGTTGTGGGTGCTACAAATGCGAATCAAGTCCACTTGCATAGAAACAGAACATAGGCATGCTAAGTGCCAGGCAGAATGCCCATAGCTAGAAAACATGTTTAAAACATGTAAACATTGGCTTTGTTAGTCAGAAGAAATGATTGGGATATAACATAAAAGCCAGAGAAGAAAGTAGAACACATGAACACTGAATATAGGTTGTGATGAATCGCTTTTTTTACTGTTTCAATTATTAGAATTACCTACCTAAATTTTGTACTGTGCTTAATCACCACCTCAAGAAGTTTACTCTACTTGCCATTTCTATAACTTCTAGTGCTGTTATGTTTGTTTTCAAAATTGTAATGTTAGCATGATTCAATTTCTAAATCAGCATTTGTCTTTTTTTAAGTGCTGTATGTTTGCTTTTTGAAATAAATATAGTAGTTCCCTAATCATACTAATTATGGATGGGCATTGAAAGCGTTACTGAAGTGCATAGATTAGTCTTTTTAGAGAGGAGGAGTTACTGTTATTTGAATTACATCAGTGGTGGCTATCAGAAGAGGAACAAAGTAATGCAAACTTGGGTTCTGGACTCTGAGTCCTCACAATACTTATCAAATGAAAACAGGTTCCTGCTATTTAATGATTTATTTATTTTTATTGGAAAGACAGATTTACAGAGAGAAGGAGAAACAGAGAGAGAGAGAGATCTTTTTTCTGCTGGTTCACTCCACAAGTGTCCACAATGACCAGAGCTGAGTCAATCCAAAGCAAGGAGTTTCTCACTTGTCTCCCATGCAGATGCAGGGTCCCAAGACTTTGGGCCATCCTCCTTGCTTTTCCAGGCCACAAACAGAAAGCTGGAAGGGAAGTGGTGCAGTGAGGAATCAAACTAGCGCCCATATGGGATCCTGACGTGTGCAAGGTGAGGATTTAGACACTGACGTCAAGTCCCAAGTTCCTGCTATTACTAGCACACCTATCTAATTATTGGTACTCATAAAAGCCTTTTTCCTATGCTTATGTACAAAATCTCTGAATTATATTTGTAAAACAGTAAGGACACCTTTCTATACAGAATTAAAGAATTAATTTTTTTTTTGGTATGTGTGTAGGTACATTTATTCCCCAATAAATGGATGTGATGGAACTCATACTTAAAGCTATTTAAAACTAAACTGTTGTTAGTATCAGGGCCAGTGATTAAGCAAGCATCCGGGTGGATCAAAAGACAATGTAAATGTATGTAGAATGAAAAAGCAAAGATTAATTATATAAAAAAAAAGAACCTAGAGACACTCTGATGGGTTGGTTTCCTGGGAGATTATTTTGAAGTTCTGAGAGATAGGTGCTTAGCCTGAAGAATTAAGTCTTTACAAAAAGTCCTCCATGTCAGATATAGATTGAGATAATTATTTTTTATAAATCCACATGTATTTACAAGTCAAATGGATTTGCTTTCTTATATTTTTCCATAGATAAAAATTATAATTTATAGCCAATTGATGATATGCCAGTACACAATCTTATCTGATTCAAATGCTACCATGTATTTTTCAAATACCATATATATGTCACATATACTGCCTTCATTTTGGGCAGAGCAATTAAATGAGTAATTACAGAATTAATCCCTGGAAAATGCTCTTGAAAGCTTTGGTTGTTATTACTGGAATATGCGTTAGTGTATAAATGATAGCTAAAAATACAGAAGAATTCTTGTTGGAGAGAGATGAAAGCCACCTCATGCGTATTTCCCATCAGAGTTACTTGCTTTAACCTCTGCTAACTCATTGCTGAGTCCATCCTGTCTGGGCTGAGATGCAGGTTGACATGCCCTTAAAAAGGTGAACCAGTACAGCTTGTGACCTGGGGCCACAAGAACCGGCTAAACTTTGTCCTGTTCTATCAAAGACTGATTCTGAACATTTTAAGTTAGATTCTAAAAATAGAGTGTTCAAATCTCCCTCTCATGACTTCTGCCATTCTCTCTGTGCACATTGTAAAAGTAAACATTTTCTCAAAATAAGCTTTTATTGTGAACTTCAAGGAATCACAGCTGAAAGTATAAGCTATTGAAAAGTTATGTTAGAAATCAACCACAAAACTTCCCCAGTTTATATCTCAGAAAGAAAACCTTGACAAATTCCAGTGAAAGTTCTGTGTGCTTTGAGGGAGCACTGTCCAAAGCTTGAAGAGGAAGGAATTGCGAGGACTAGTTATCTGAAGTTCTGGTAATTATCAGAAGCTGATTAACTGCAAAGAGTGGGAGGAAGAGCTCTGCATGTGTAGACTAGTTAACTAGCTGCAAACCTACACTGCCTACATTAAAAATAATCAACTGAGAAAGCAATAAACACCCACAAGAAGCAGGATGTTCAGTTCAGTTCTTCCATTGGAAACAGTAAGTTGGAACAATGAGCAAAACTATCTGGAGAAAGTGCAAGTTCCTCGGTGGCACATGCCCTAGATGTTCGTAGTTGGAATTAAACAACAGCAGCTGTATTTAGTGAATTATCTAATAGATTAGAGCAGTTCTGAAATAATGTCTTTGGGAAATAAAATGCCTTCCACTGGCTTTTCTTCTGTTAGTGCTGTGTCATTTCATAACACTGACTCATGAGAGAAAGCCCCCAAGATCCCACCTTTGTATAATTAGAAGCCATTCCATGAACCCTTGCCATTTAAACTTCAGCAATGGTGTATATAATCCAATGACTCACAGTCACAGAAGACTTAGGTGTTATTGTTTTGGCAGGGTCCATATCTGCCATTGATCTTAGACAAATCTACAGGAGCCTGAATGATCTCCTCTTTGTTCTTGTCAGTAGATGGTGTTTCCCTGTTTGCAAGTGCAGGTCTTGTCTTCTCAGCCGGGTGTTACCTGTCTAGGTTTAGCAGACGGAAGAAAGCTAATATAGACTTGTAGGTGATACTGAGGTTAGGCCTCTTGAGATACTCCGTGTTAAATAACCACAGAATGGGAACATCAGAGGGTCTAAATGTCAATACCTTTATACTAGTGTCTAAGTAAATTTATTCAGATTCAATTCTGTGGTTCTTAGTTTGCTTATCTGAATGATGGGATCACTATGATTACCTTATTTATTACTGGTAGCATGAATGGGGAAATTTACATGTAGAGCATTCATAGTTCCTTACTAAATCTTCCAGTTAGTAATTAAAGATTATGGTGATTTTTGATACCCTGGATTGACATGGTTACTTAGATTCTGGAATTCTCCCTTTCAATTACGTTTGTATTTCTGTTCTCCCTGATCCTGTCACGAGCATTGCTATGGGACAGTCCATCCTAAGATGATGCCAAATGTTACCCACCAGCTGGGAACATGTTCAATACCTTTCTGGGAATTGTGGTAATCAGTGGGTTGGCATAAAGGCCAGCAAAATCCAAATTGTAAAAATCTAAACTTTGTGATCCTTCCATATCTTTGACTGCCTGAAGTGGAACAGAAGGGATGCTTGAGAAGATCCCAGTCTGCTGGAACACCAACTTCACAGACAGGGATGAAGAAAATGGTGATAGGAAGCAGAGTAAACTACCTCTAAATGAAGTATGGTCCATCAAAGGAAGATTGTATTAGGTAGAGTTAACTAGACAAAACGAAACAAAACAAAATAACAATAACAACGCACCCCTGAACATGCAAGACTATTGCTACAGAGTCAAGGTTTTTGAAATTGTGAAGAAAAAATGATTTGCATTAAAACAAATGTTGCAGTGAGAAAATAGAATTGGGAGACTTTAGAGGGAGGTCAGCTAATGAGAAGAGGCCATGGGTGATTGCTAATTTATACTTTTAGAAATTAGGCTTCCACCTTCCCACAGGCTAGAAGACTTACGCCTCAAAAAGGAAGAGTTAATTTACGATTGCAGTTTTCTAAAGGAAATGCCTTGAGAAAATGGAGAGTAAGAATCATTGTCAGGAAGAAACCTCAATTCTAGTGAGGTGAGGAAATCTGTGAGGCTGGCTTGCTGATGCCTTGCTGTAACAAATCTGTTATTCTGTGCTCTGCTGTCAGATTTTTTCTTCATTTTGTTAACCTCACCAGACCGGATTTGGTCCAGAAGTTTACTGACTCAGTTCACCTGGGTAATTGCCCGTGCATGTTTTGTTATGAATAAATAATTTCCCTAATTATAAAAGTCTTATCTATTGTAGAAAAATATTGTTCTAAACACAAAAAAGAACAAGGAGAAATTTCGTGCTAAGATTTCTACTGGTTGTATGGTGTTGGATATATCTTTTTCACTTTTTCCTAACTGTATCCATTTGTTTTACAAAAATTATAATCACAATGTAATATCATCACTATCTGAAGTTTGCATAGCATGTAGTGCATATTATTTCACTGTAATATATTTTGCATAAGATTTGCATTTCTCAAGCCTTGTTTTTTTCTGTTTGATGTTGCAAGGTGCTTTGTGAATAGGTGCATTCAGTAAAAATTAAGAATTGTGATAATTGCTTATTAGACTCAACTTTAAAATATAAATTGTTTTACATAAATTATAAAATGTTTAAATTGTCTAAAATGTTTACATTAGTTTTCCTATTTTCTATGACTGTTCATCAATTATTTTCTGACATTTGCAGTAACCCTTTCTTTTTCATTAAATGAAATCATGAGTCTTAGTGCATGATAGATGCCTATTAAGTTACTATTGCAGTTAATTTGTTTGGGAGAGAATTCTACAAACTAGACAGACTAAAGTACAACTGGGGATGTGAAATACCAATCAGCAGTTTTGTTATAGAATATTTGTGTTGTGTGTCTATAGGTAATGGGTTGCATACATCCAAATTTAGGATGACATCTTAAGGTTGTACACAGTGACTCCCTACAAGTTTGTTGTTTTGATTTTGCTTTGGTCTGGTTTGAAGGGTGTTTCCCATTTAGGTTCTGCTTGGCTTTCCCACATCCTTTCCTCTGGCACATATTAAACAGAAGTCAGTCCTTTGTTGTATTCCCTACATACTATCTTTTGCCCATGATTCTGAGCCTTTTTGATCCACATTTTCTTGTTAGCTTTGAACCCACTCTTTGCTGCCAAGCTTCTTTTGATTCAAACTTACATTGAACTGTCTGCTGTTCTTGGAGGACATTATGTTGCTTTTTCTTTCTCATGCTTCTGGGCCTTTGGCTTGGTGCTTCTCCAGTTCTAGGCCAGCCTGAGTTCCCTCATCTGGAATGGAGCACTAGGGCAGCACAAAAAAATCTAGAGTCACTTCCTGTCACTGCTCTCCTACTGTAATTCTAGACCTACAATTCTTTTTTTGTGTGTAGGTGACTTCTTCAAAAATTTAAGTGAGGACAATGATTAATCATGTTGGATTTCTTCCCCCTTTCTGAGGCTGTGCTTTACTTGGTGCGGGACACAGCATGCGCCACAATGGGGCCAAGGTGGTGACTGGAAATACTTCCTTTTATTATATAAAAGTATGTGTGGCATTCCTTGCACATCAGAATTCTCTGCTCTGTGTATGAGCCTTTACAGGTCCTCTAGAACCATGCAGAGTTGAGCCAAAGAGCCAACTAGTTTTGTGTTTGTTGTTCTATTCCAAATTGAAGAATTCTTTAAAATATTTATTAAAAAATAAAATTAATCACTTTACATTTGGTTAAAAGTTATATTTAAAAAGTTTATTTGAGCTATTTATTACAGTTACAGCATACATCTAATTTGAATGTTTGCTAAGCAATGAACAAGTGAAGTTGCTTTTTTAAAGAATATTGCTTTTTATTATTATACAGTTTTTTTCTGTATTTCCGGAAATTATCTGTTATTTTTGTTGCTTTTGTTAAAGAGGTGTCAGTTGTAACAAAGAAAATAGCTTGGTTACATGTAGAATACCGAATGCCTAATTTTGTTTATCTATCTGAGGATAGTGTGTGAAACATTTTCAAGCATAACATTTAGATTGTCTTCAATATTTGTAGAATTCTAGTATGAAATGACATGATAAAAATGGATAATTTGAAAGAGTCTAATAAAGTGAGCAACTAAAATTGTGTGCAATGTTTAGTATGCCAGGAAAGAGATGTTGGGATAATTCAGAGCTAGTAACAGCAAAGGACTGTTTATCCTTAGGCACAAAACAGCAGGAGAAAAATAAAGCAGGGAAACCCAAAAAGAACAGTGGAGAAAGGGGCACATGCTGAATGTTTTAGCTTTAGAGTACTGGATGACACAGAGCCATTGTCTGACACAAGAGGATGATGGTGGGATAAACTCCGTATCTATGGTTATTCTCTGCTTTCTAAATCTCTGTCGGATACTGTCTTTTGGCAAGGTAATCTCAAACCAGAGGACAAGAAATCCCATTGACACAGTTCAAATAGTGATCTCCCAGGCCAGAGTAGGGTGGACAGTATGATATTGGATCGGAGCGTATGAGCAAACGAAAGATGTCTAGGATAATTCCACGCTCCACCAGCACCCCACTCACAAAATTTTCTTATTATTTTGTTACTACTTTCCATATGAAAATGTATTATTCATTTACATATTCTATGCTCTTTTCCTAGGCTCTTTGTCTCCATGAGAATAAGAAACGTGTCAGTCTTACCCTTTCGTCTCCAGCCCTTAGAACCGTGTACTATGCATGATAAACACTAAAAAAAAAAAATGTATTGACTAAATAAATCGATCAGCAGTTATCAAGCAGACATGTTTCAATATATACAAGTTAATAACCAATACCAGATTACCAGAATGAGGGACATTTCAATAAGTACAGCAAAGATTTTCAACAAAATTCAACATCTTTCATGATAAGAAGATACCAAAAACTAGATGTAGAGTGAATGGACCTCAGTATAGTAAAGATCATATGCTGAACCCTGCAGATAGCATCATTCCCAACAGAGAAGATGAAAGCTTTCCTTTGCTAACATCTGGATTAGAACAACGATCCCCACTCTGACAAGTTCTGTTCCGTATAATGCTAGAACCCCCAGGAAGAGCAGTTAGGCTTGAGAAAGAAATAAAAGGCACCCCAATCAGAAGAAAGTGAAATTTCAGATACCTAAAACTGTAGGAACAAAGGAATTTAACAAAGTTGCCGAATGCAGAGCAGCAATTTAAAATTTGGTAGCAATTTGAAAGATTATTTTATCTTATATTATTTTATGTTTCTTATTGGAAAG
The DNA here is from genome assembly GCF_017591425.1 of Ochotona curzoniae. Classification (NCBI taxonomy): domain Eukaryota; kingdom Metazoa; phylum Chordata; class Mammalia; order Lagomorpha; family Ochotonidae; genus Ochotona; species Ochotona curzoniae. Next base: position 20,658 of record NW_024466961.1, read on the forward strand.
GAAGATTATACAGAGAATAAGAGATACAGAGAGAAAGATCTCCCATCTGAAGGTTCACTTCCCAAATGACCACAATGGCCAGAGCTGAGGTAGTCCAAATTCAGGAGCCAGGAGCTTCTTCCTTGTCTGCCACACAGGTGCAGCGTCTCAAAGACTTGAGCCATCCTCACCTGCTTTTTCAGGCCACAAACAGGGGGCTGGGAAAGGAAGTGAAGCAACCAGAATTTTAACTGGCATCCATATGGGATCTCTGTGCATAAAAAGTGAGGGCTTTAGCCACTAGGATACAGCACCAGACCCATAGTAGCATTTCTATACACTACTAATGAACTATCTATGGGAAAAAAAAACTCAAGAATACTTGAAAAATAAAACCGCAAAATGAATGTAAGATCTGAAATGGTAAAGCTACTAGAAGAAAACAAAAGGGAGAACCTCTGTGACTTGGTTCTGGGTGAAGTCCCTGGGTTTTGATTAGTTGGTTTGTTTTCGCATGACCCTTCCCAAAGCATAAGGTACAGAAACGAAAATAGACAAATGGGACTACATCAAGTGAGAATGTTTGTAGATATCAGGGCTGAGTGACAGCATGAGGAGTCAGGTCACTTTGTGGCAGAAACTATTTTCACATGGTACACCTGAGGAGTGTTTGTATCCAATATGTGTGAACAACTCAATAGCAAGAAACGAATGACCTAATTTAAAAATAGACAAAGACCTAAATAATCAATACTTAAAAGAAGAAATATAGCCATGAGATTGTAAATTAGTATATGAAGAACTATATGAAAGTTCCTTAAAATGTTAAGTATGGATATACCTTATGCTCCAGCACTCTTTCAAAGGTTTTGAAGCTAAGATTGAAGAAGTCTTTTTACTTTTATTTTAATTGTAATTTAGTAGGTAGTGCAATAAACTCTAATGTAAGTTATCATTCAACGTTTGTTAGATAATTAAAACTGAGTATGGGATCTGGCGCTGTGGCCTAGCAGCTAAAGTCCTTGCTGTGAACGTGCCAGGATCCCATATGGGCACCAGTTCTAATCCTGGCAGCTCCACTTCCCATCCAGCTTCCTGCTTGTGGCCCGGGAAAGCAGTCTAGGACAGCCCAAAGCCTTGGGACCCTGCACCCATGTGGGAGACCCAGAAAAGCTCCTGGCTCCTGGCTTCAGCGCAGCTCTGGCCATTGCAGTCTCTTGGGGAGTGACTCATCAGACAGAAAATCTTCCTCTCTGTCTTTTCTCCTCTCTGTATATATGACTTTGCAATAAAAACAAAATAAATCTTAAAAAAAACTGAGTATGTTCAAGATAGAAAAATGAATGTGTTCAAAGTAATATAACAAGATGTAAATAATCTCACAAGAAATGTACTAAAATCAATATTGTTGGCGAGTGGGTATAATTTATGTCTTATACATTATAGACATAATATGCACTTATTCATTCAATGGTCATAAAATAGACATAGAGTGTCATATGGATTATTATCTCTTGGGAATGTCAAAAGCAGTAATCGTAAGTGTTATTTGTCAGATATTTCTGGTTTTCCTTTTTTCCACTCAAGAGTTTAAGACAGGTACTGTGATGCAAATTGCTTGGACACCAAATATGAAGAGAAGCAATATCTAATGCTTCTGAGTAGAAGCAGTTAGGAGCCAGTAACCAATCTGCCACCTTCCCCTCCATCTGGCAATTCATGATGCTACTAGTGGGGAGCTTCCTGGAACAAGAGCAATAGGGAGCAAAGCCCCTGCTTACCTAAGATGAATTTGTTCAATGACGGAAATAAACCTTGATGGTGTTGGAGCCACTGAAATTTAGGATCTGCTTGTCTTGTACCATAACTTAGCCGATTTCAAGTGATAATATATGAGAAGTGATCTTAAGCATTGGCTCTCAGGAACCGCCTACTTTAAAGAATGAAGCCACCCTAAAAGCTAGTTGTGTAAAAGAACCGTGATGTGCCAGCCAGAGAAGTTAGAGACTACGGAACAGAAACACTATTTCTACAAAATGTTAAGGGAGGCTTTGAGACAAGATCATGCTAGAATTGACCTTGAAGAAAATGTAAAGAATCATCTGTCAGAAGTGATGT
>NW_024466962.1:0-29697 GCF_017591425.1 Ochotona curzoniae
ACCGTGTAGACCACGGACTCTGAGCCCACTTTGATCTGGAACATGGCTGCTCCCAGCACGTGGCCAGCGTAGTAGGCCTTGATCTCCAGCTCGTCATCCACCTGGGCACAGGAGAGGGGGCTGTGAGCTTCTGTTTCTGCACAGACCCCAGCTTTGCCTCAGAGCAGGTAGCCCTGAGAAGCCGGGGCTCCCGCTCCACTCGGGCCTAGGCAGCCGCAACCCCGGCCTTCTGTGACGTGTACCTGGGGGCAGCTACAGCTCAGCATCGAGGCCCAGCCTCCAGCCCTGGCTGCTGCGGCCTTCTAAGCAGTGAACTCACCAACAAGATCCCACTTGCTCTGAGCACCCCCCCACCGAGTTCTTAGACATGGAGTCCGGGCACCACAGTGGTGGGCAGCAGCCACGAGGAGGCCACGGGCAGGGTGCACAGGTATTGGGTTTCATTGGATCAAAGGCCAGACAGGCCCTCAGTGCCACCCAGGGACCACAGGCCAGGCCCCAGACCAGCAAACAACAGTTTGCACGTGGTTGCACGTCACACACCACGGCCCAAACGCCCACTAAACTGAGGTCTCCCGCGGCTCCCCATGGGCTCAGATACACAAAGGTGACCCTGGACCCTTGGGCCTGTGCAGAGCCAGGGACACACAGCCAACACCCCAGGCTGAAACCGAACTGGGCCAGGACCCAGTGCATGCCCCACAGCCCCATGGGCCAGGACCTGGACGGTCTGGTGCAGGTGGACGGCCACCACCTTCTTCATGCAGTCCTTGATCATCTGAGAGGTGAAGAAGTTGGCCTCGCCCTTCTTGTCCACAGCGATCTTGCGGTAGTCCTCCAGCAGGATGGGGCAGATGGCCTGGGTGGGGTGGGTCATATAGATGGGCCCGTCATAGCCGACCATCTCACTAAAGTAGGGCAGCGCTCCGCAGTGATCCAGGTGGAAGTGGCTGGGGTGTGACACGGGACCCGGGTCAACCCTGCGCCCTTCCTGTCCGACCCCCGCCAGGGTGGGGACAGAAAGAACTGCAGAGAGAGCCCACCTTGCAGAACAGCCCACCAGGGTTGCCACCTGCTAGGGCGAGGTGGAGTAGGGACAAGGGGAAGGCCAGGCAGCTGGGCGCGGCCTGTGGCCCCTGGCCAGGAGGAACCCCAAACCAGAGGGACTGCAGGGAAGGCAGGGGCCTCCAGTGGGGAGTCCCAGAGCCAGCAGTGAGGGGACGGGGAAGCAATGAGGGAGACGGAGGTGAGGGGGATGGTGACACAGGGAGGTGATGGGGTGATGAGGGCAGGAAGAGGAAGGTTATTCCCCGCTAAGGGACACCAGTACCAGGCTGCCTCATGCAGTTTGCTGGGAGGCCAGGGGAGAGTGGTCACTGGGGACAGGCCCTGGCGCAGAGGCTCCACGCAGTAGCTATCCAGATGCCCTTCCTCCTGTTACGGCACCTGGGGCAGCAGTGGACGCCCCCGGCTTGGGACACTGCCGCCACCAGGGAACCCTGGAAGGAGCTGCTGGCTGCTGGCCTGCGTCGGGACCAGGCCTGGCCAGGGTTGCCACACAGATGGGCAGAAGAAATACCTGTCTCCCTCTGTCTTTCCCTCTTCCTCTCTCTGTCTCCCAGTCTCTCTCTCTCTCTTCCTGTCTCTCTCCCTGTCTCTTCCTCTCTCTGTCTTTTTCCCTCTCTCTGCTCCTCTCTCTGTCCTGCTCTCTTGCTCTGCCGTGCAACAAGGAGGACACCCCCCAGAGTCCCCGGCGCCCTGGGGTGACCCCTCAGCACCCACCTGATGATGACGCAGTCCAAGAAGTCCGTCAGTCGGCCGTTCTGCGTGATGTAGGAGAAGTCGGGAAAGCGCCGCTGCGGGGACACGGACACGGGCGGTGGGCACGGGCGGGCGGCGGGGTCCAGGGCCCAGCACCCCGCCCGTCAGCAGGGCCCCCCAGCGCGGCGCTCACGTCGTCGTTGAAACCCATGTGCATCCCGCAGTCCAGCATCACGTTCTTGCCCCCGATGGACACCAGGATGCAGCTGCGGCCCACGTCCTGGCCGGCTCCTGCTCGGGGAGAGCGCGGGTGAGGGCCGCGGCTGCACGGCGGCCCCACCTGGCCTGCTGCGGACTGCCGTCCTGCCCCGCACCCGGGCCGCCCGCTTACCCAAGGGGGTGACCCTGATCTCGGGCATGGCTCCCGCGCCGCGGCCTCACGCGCCCGGGACCGGCGAGGGGCGGGGCCACGGCGACCCTGCCGCCTCGCACTGCGCAAGTGCTGCGGGCCTCTCTCGGGTCCCGTCGCAGGAAACGTGCGCCGGAGGGGGCGGGGCTCCGGGTCCGGGCGCAGCAGAGAGGGGGCCAGCTCATTGGACGGTCGGCTGCCAATCGCACCGGGGGCGGTGCTCCGGGGCGGAACGGAGAGGACAGGATCAGGTGATTGGGCGACATGTTGCCAATCGCGCCGGCGGGGCGAGGCTCCGAGTCTGGACGCAGCAGAGAGGGGACCATCTCATTGGACGGTCGACTGCCAATCGCGCCGGCGGGGCGGGGCTCCGGGTCCGGGGGCGGAGCGGAGAGGGGCCGGGTGAGCAGCTCCGGCCCATGGCGTCGGCGGCGGCGACTCAACCGAACGCCGGGCTGTGGCCGAAGACGCCCGCCGCTCACGTCAGCCTCAAGCTCAGCGCCGCCCGCGCCTCTAGCCCGCCCCGTCCCCTAGCTGAAGCGGACACTTCCCGGAGCAGCCCCGGTAAGCCTGGCGGGGTCGTCCCCTGCGCGGACCCCCGCCCCGCCCGGGCCGAGCCGTCCGGCGCCTCGGCCTGAGCAGCTGAGCTCCCCGCTCGGACCGCCCGGGGCCAGGCGCTTGGCCCAAGAGGCGGGCGCGATGTGAGCGGGGTGGACAGGCCCAGGGTGGGGTGCAGCCGGGCCTGCTGCATGCGAGCCGGAGACGCAAGGCCGGGCAGCGGCGGGCGACATGCAGGCCGAGGGGCTGCACCGGGGAGGCCCCTCCTGCCCCTCAGGACTTGCTACCTGCTGCCCAGGGGCGGTCCAGGTCGGGGCTGCCCAGGACGGCTAAGACACCAGGGCCGAGGGCACAGCCGGGCAGGGGGCACAGCCGGGCAGCGGGCACAGCCGGGCAGGGGGCACAGCCGGACAGGGGGCACAGCCGGACAGGGGGCACAGCCGGGCAGGGGCACAGCCGGGCCGAGGGCACAGCCAGGCCGAGGGCACGGCCGGACAGGGGCACAGCCAGGCAGGGGGCACAGCCGGACAGCGGGCACAGCGGGACAGAGGGCACAGCTGGGCAGCGGGCACAGCTGGACAGGGGGCACAGCCGGGCCAAGGGCACAGCTGGACAGAGGGCACAGCCGGGCCAAGGGCACAGCCGGACAGGGGGCACAGCCGGGAGGCCCCGGGAACAGGTGATGAGCTGCGTCCTGCTCACCCTGTGCCTCAGAGCGGTCTGAACATGGAGGAGCCCGGGGTTGACTTCAACCTGAAGATGGTGCTGGTCAGTTTCAAGCAGTGTCTCAATGAGAAGGAGGAAGTGCTGCTGGACCACTACCTCGACAGCTGGAAGGGGCTGGTCAGGTGCGTGCTGCTGCCCTGGGCGGCCTTGCAGCCAAAGCCCAGCCCAGAGGGTCACCTCTTGGGGAGGGGAGTCACTGGCCCCGCCCACAGCGCTGCCTGCCCCGCCCACATAGCCAGGCGCTCCGCCCACGGCGCTGCCGGCCCCACCCACAGATCTGTCCACGCCCACATGGTCAGGCGCTCCGCCCACGGCGCTGCTGGTCCCGCCCACATAGCTAGGTGTTCCGCCCACAGTGCTGCTGGCCCGCCCAAATGGCCAGGCGCTCCGCCCACGGCGCTGCCGGCCCCGCCCACAGATCTGTCCACGCCCACATGGTCAGGCGCTCCGCCCACGGCGCTGCTGGCCCCACCCACATAGCCAGGTGCTCCGCCCACAGCGCTGCTGTCCCCTGCAGGTTTCTGAATAGCCTGGGTGCCGTCTTCTCCTTCATCTCCAAGGACGTAGTCTCCAAGCTGCACATCATGGAGCGGCTGCGGTCTGGCCCCCAGGGAGAGCAGTACGCCAGCCTACAGTCCATGATGGCTTACGAGACGGGGAACCAGCTGGTGGACGTGGACAGGCGCTCCCGCCACCCTGATTCGGGCTGCCGCACGGTGCTGCGGCTACACCGTGCCCTGCGCTGGCTGCAGCTCTTCCTGGAAGGCCTGCGCACCAGCGCTGAGGATGCCCGCCCCTCAGTGCTCTGCACCGACTCCTACAATGCCTCTCTGGCCGCCTACCACCCTTGGATTGTGCGTCGGGCTGTCACTGTGGCCTTCTGCACGCTGCCCACGCGCAAAGCCTTCTTGGAGGCCATGAATGTGGGAACCCCTGAACAGGCTGTGGAGATGCTGGGCGAAGCCCTGCCCTACATCGAGCAGGTGTACGAGGTCTCCCAGAAGCTCTACGCCCAGCACTCCCTGCTGAACCTGCCTTAAGCCCAGGGGCTCCCAGTTCCCACACCCATGGGGAGCTGGACCCACAAGCCTTCAACGGAGTTTTCTGGGTCCCTAAGAGGGTGTCTGCCACAGCCTCCATGAGCCAAGCTTCCAGGAACAGAGGAGATGGGCAGCTGGTTGCCCACGCTGTGTGTCAGCGAGGCCTGTGAGCTGCCCAAGGATGGTGCCTGCTGGCTGTCGAACAGCTGGAGGCCCCAGGCCTGGCCTACCTATGTGTGTCCTTTCTGGGCTGCCCCTCCAGTCTTGACAGCTGACCTGGCTTGGCCTAGCCAGGGTGGAGCACCTGGCTATGTGGGCAGGGCCAGCAGTGCTCTGGGTGGAACACCTGGCTATGTGGGTGGGGCCAGCAGTGCTGTGGGTGGAGCATCTGGCTTCACACCCTCTCACCTTGTCAGCCAACCTCATACTCAGAATTCGAGTGGCCCCTGTGGACCCCTTCCCTGGAGGTCCTAGGAACGCCTTGGGACAACTTGACCGGCCCCTGAGCAACATCTACTCCCAGGGGACATGCTAGCTTTGGCTGCAGACTCTAGGCAGCTGCCATTGGCATGCACAGCAGGGCCCCAGAGCCTGGACCTCCCCCTGTTCCAGTTGCCCAGCTCTGGGGCATGGCAGCCGTGGCAGTGAAACAGGGCCCCTGCCTGACCTAGTTCCACCATCCGCTGCTGCTCCAGGCTGCAGACAAACCTCTGGGACTCCACTCATAGGACAGCAGACCCACCCAGGCGAGCACCTGGGGCACGGGGCTCCTGGGAGCCAACATGTGTAGCACATTGCGACATCAATAAAGCACGTTCATGGGACCAGGTGTGGCATCCGAAACAGGAGTCTGGGAGTAGGCCAGGTGCTCAACAAGGCTGGGAGGGACACAATCAACTGAGCTGAGGCTGAGGGGTGGGGCAGGGGGAGGGCTGGGTCCCAATGACTTTCTGCTACTTCACAGGCAGGGAGACAGGTGCAAGGGCTCGCCCAGGATTCACAACCCATCCAGGTGGGGCCAGTGATGTGCTTTGGCGGTGGTCTGGGCACAGACTCCCAGGTCCCCCATGTGGTTTCCACAAAGGTGGCTAAAGGGCCGATGGGCCTGGGGTAAAGCTGTGTTGACACACATGGGTTCCCCACAGGGCCTGGGCTTGGCAGCCCCAGGGCTCCCAGAGCTGGGACGAGAGTCAAGCAGAGGCACGGGGCAGCCCCTACCGTGCAGGCACAGCCTTGCTGCTGATTTGTTTAGGCATTTCCTCCGTGTTTGCATGTCCCCCTTCCTGGCCAGCTCTGTCCCCAGAGGGAGCTGGGGGTGCAGGCTGGGGTCAGGCCCCTAGACCCTTCAGAGGCCACACGCTCCTGACCGGGCCCCACTTCTACCTCACCCCAGGCAGGCGCCACCTGCGGCTACAGAGGGCAGGTCCCAGGGCCTCAGGGCCTCGGTCTGACTGGTTTCTCCTCTTGGCTGGCCGGCTGCATGGGGGTGGGGGTGCTGAGGGGGCAGGGGCAGGGAAGCAGGTCCAGGGCCACCCGAAGCCCTGGCGGGCCTAGTGGAGGCACCTGGGGACTGTCCAGTAAGGACAGCAAGGGTTTTGCTAAACAAATCTAGGGCCCTCCCCCAGACTGGCCACACCTGAGGCCCTGGCACACCCAGCACTCGCACATCTGCCAGCACTGCAGCTGCCATGCCCGGCCGGGCTCTCCTGGGCCTCGGCCTCGTGGTACTTCTGGGCCCGAGGACAGGGGCCCCACTGTGCCTCTCCCGGCAGCTCAAGATGCACGGGGACTACATCCTAGGCGGGCTCTTCCCACTGGGCTTGCCTGAAGAGGCCAGCCTGGGCAGCCGAACCCGGCCCTACAGCACCACATGTTCCAGGTCAGGCGGCGGGAGCGGCCCGCAGGGCTGGGGGCGGTCAGGGCCACAGTGGCAGCCAACAACCTCCCCCTCCCCACATGGCCGCAGGTTCTCGCCCCTCGGCCTGGCCCTGGCCCTGGCCCTGCAGATGGCCGTGGAGGAGGTCAACAACAGGTCAGACCTGCTTCCCGGGCCGCGCCTGGGCTATGACCTGTTTGACACATGCTCGGACCCCATGGCCACCATGAAGCCCAGCCTCATGTTCCTGGCTGAGGCTGGCAGCCAGGACATCGCTGCCTACTGCGACTACTCCCAGTACCAGCCCCGCGTGCTGGCCGTCATCGGGCCCCACTCGTCCGAGCTGGCTCTCATCACCGGCAAGTTCTTCAGCTTCTTCCTCATGCCCCAGGTGGGCCCCTGCTGCCCACCGGCCTGGCCCAGCACCCCCCACTGCCCACCGGCCTGGCCCAGCCCAGAACACCCCGCTGCCCCCTGGCCCGGCCTTCCCCTGGCTGCCTGCTGACCCAGGACGCCCCTGCTGCCAGCACAACTACCCCCCCATAGCTCCCTCCCTACCCCACCACACACACGAGGCACCCTCCCCACTGCCCGCTGGCCTGGCCTGCTCCCCGCCCCCTCCCAACACACAGATGTGTCCAGCGTGCCCTGCCCCTCAGGTCAGCTTTGGTGCCAGCATGGAGCAGCTGAGCAACCGTGACACTTTCCAGTCCTTCTTCCGCACGGTGCCCAGCGACCGTGTGCAGCTGGCGGCCACCGTGGAGCTGCTGCTGGAGCTGGGCTGGAACTGGGTGGCTGCCGTGGGCAGCGACGATGAATATGGCCGGCAGGGCCTGAACATCTTCTCGAACTTGGCCAGCAGCAAGAACGTGTGCATCGCGCATGAGGGCCTGGCGCCGCTGTCCTCTGCTGACAGCCTGCGGCAGGAGCAGCTCAAGGACCTGCTGCGCCAGGTGAACCGCAGCAGCGTGCAGGTGGTGGTGGTCTTTGCCTCGGCGCAGGCTGCCCAGGCCCTCTTCCGCCACTGCATCTACTCCAAACTCCTGCCAAAGGTGTGGGTGGCCAGTGAGGCCTGGCTGACCTCAGACCTGGTCATGACACTGCCAGGCATGGCTCAGATGGGCACGGTGCTGGGCTTCCTGCAGCGGGGGGCCCCACTGCACCAGTTCCCTGGGTATGTGCAGACCCGCCTGGCCCTGGCTGCCAACCCCACCTTCTGCACCTCGCTGGACACGGAGCAGCCAGGTCTGGAGGAGCACGCGGTGGGGCCGCGCTGCCCGCACTGTGACCGCCTCTCCCCGCAGAATCTGTCCGCCTGGCTACTGCAGAACTTGGCAGCTGGGCAGCTGCACCACCAGATCTTCGCCACCTACGCCGCAGTGCACAGCGTAGCCCAGGCCCTGCACCACACGCTGCGCTGCAATGCGTCTGGGTGCCCGGCGCGGGAGCGCGTGCGGCCCTGGCAGGTGAGAGTGGCGTGGCGGTGGGACCCACTGCGCCTGTGCGGCCCGCGATGGGGGGTGGGGGAACCTGCCCTACCCCGCCCATGCCCCGCCCCTCCCGCCTAGGCCCCGCCCCCGCCTCCCAGGCTCCGCCCCGCATCTGGCCCCGCCCGCCTAGGCCCCGTCTCCACTCGCGGCCACGTCCCCACAGCTCCTGCAGCACATGTCCAACTTGAGCTTCCGAGCAGCCGAGCTGGGCCTGCACTTCGACGCTTCGGGCAGCGTGAGCATGCAGTACGACCTGAAGCTGTGGCTGTGGCGGGGCCCCAGGCCCGAGTTCCACACTGTGGGCACTTTCGATGGGCGGCTCTCCCTAAACCGCGCCCAGATGAGCTGGCACACGCCTGACAACCGGGTGAGGGCGGCCTGGGAGCCCCAAGGGGTCAGGGTGGCGCCCGGGCACCGTGCAGGGCCTGAACTGGCCACGTTGGCAGGTACCCGAGTCCCAGTGCTCCCGGCAGTGCCGAGAGGGTCAGGTGCGCCGGGTCAAGGGCTTCCACTCCTGCTGCTATGACTGTGCTGACTGCAAGGCTGGCACCTACCGGCACAACCCAGGTGAGCTGGTAGCCCTGGGACGACCCCGAGGCCAGGCCAAGGGCCCCGGTGGCACTGCTCAGCACCCTCTTTCCTCCCTCCCCGCAGACGATCCCACGTGCACCCCGTGCGCCCATGACCACTGGTCCCCAGACCGCAGCACGCGCTGCTACCCACGCAGGCCCAGGTTTCTGGCGTGGGGAGAGCCCGCACTGCTGCTACTGCTGCTGCTGATGGGCCTGGCGCTGGGCCTGGCGCTGGGCGCCCTCAGGCTCTTCCTCTACCACCGGCGCAGCCCTCTGGTCCAAGCGTCTGGAGGGCAGCTGGCCTGCTTCGGCCTGGCCTGCCTGGCCCTGCTCTGCCTCACAGTCCTGCTGTTCCCTGGCTGGCCCCAGCCCGCCAGCTGCCTGGCCCAACAGCCTCTTGCGCACCTGCTGCTCGCCGGCTGTCTCAGCTCCCTCTTGCTGCAGGCAGCCGACACCTTCGTGGAGTCAGAGCTGCCACCTGCCTGGGCCACCCAGCTGCGGGCCTTCCTGCGGGGGCCCCGGGCCTGGCTGGCCGTGCTGCTGGCCGTCCTGGTGGAGGCGGCCATGTGCACTTGGTACCTGGTGGCCTTCCCCCCCGAGGTGGTGATGGACTGGCAGGTGCTGCCCACGGAGGTTCTGGTGCACTGCCGCCTGCGTTCCTGGGCCGGCCTCGCGCTGCTGCACGCTCCCAACGCCGCCCTGGCCTTCCTCTGCTTCCTGGGCACCTTCCTGGTGCAGAGCCAGCCCGGCCGCTACAACCGCGCCCGCGGCCTCACCTTCGCCATGCTGGCCTACTTTATCACCTGGGTCTCCTATGTGCCCCTCCTGGCCAACGTGCAGGTGGCCTACCAGCCCGCTGTACAGATGGGTGCCATCCTGGTGTGTGCCCTGGGCATCCTGGCTGCCTTCCACCTGCCCAAGTGCTACCTGCTCCTGTGGCAGCCGGACCTCAACACCCCAGAGTTCTTCCTGGGAGAGGCCACTGGGGCTGCGCAAGGCGGCCCAGGGACAAACGGGTGACCCTGAGGCAGGAGCCCCTCTACCCCAGCAGCAGCCCCACTGCCCCTGTGACCCTCCAGCTCGAAAATCTGACCTCATGCTGCCCCCAGGCTCCGCCCGTGACCCCATAGCAACCCCCACAGGCTCTGCTGTGACCCCATGCTGCTTCTGACGACCCCACAGCGACCTCTCAGGTTCTGCCTCTGTCCTTGCCGAATGCACTGGGCATGACAGGGCCAGGCCTTACAAGTAGAAGGTGCAACTGGACAGCCCTCATGGGGCCACATCAGCCCCAGCCTGCCCAGCACCCTGTCCAGCCAGCAGGAAGGGGAGGGTGGTGGGCGAGTACTTGTGGCAGAGGTCAGCTTGTCCTCCTGCCCCAGCCCAAGCAGGCCAAATGGAGCTACTCCTGCCAGCAGCCCTGTGGATAGAGCCCTGTGCGTCAGCACCAAGGCCAGCGGCAACTGGGACCCCGGAGCCAGCACCTCGGACAGAACACCAGGCACCAGGACCCCACAGCTGCTGACAGCACTGGGACAGAGAAGGAACACAGCCACAGTCAGTCCATAAAATTAAAGGCCTTTAGTGTTTAAAATAGCATTTACCCAGCAACAGCTCCGTGGGAACTGCCGGCTACCCAGGTGCAAACTGAGGCGGGGTAGGGCACAGACCACATTCCTGCAGCAGCCCCAGGCCCCACAGCCCCACACCGCCTCCGAGGGGAGAGCAGGAGCAGGCAGCTGGCCGGGCCATCCCCAGAGTACACGGGCTGGCAATAAATAAATAAATTAGGGCCCCTCTGGGCGGCCACTGGGCACTGGGATTTCATCTGGCTGCCAAGGTCACCCACTCAGTCTGGGGAGGGGTTCTGCAGGACAGCAGGGGCCACAGGGAGGCTGGGGTGGGGAGGGAGGGTGGCTCAGGGTCCCAGAGGCTCACGCTGAGCAGGGAAGATGGGACCCCCTGAGCAGAGCACCCAGCACCTCACCCTGTGCCTGATCCCATGGGCCCCCCAAGCTGGAACCCCACAGGCCGGCCATGTGCAGGCAAGGACGGTTCCCATCACATGATGTCCACGAAGAACTCACAGGGGTTCCCCATGGCCTTCTGGAAAGACTGGCGGCTGCCTGTCAGCTCTGGAGGCACAGCAGCCAGCTCACGCACAGGTGGCGCCCCAGGCGGCCCCCCAGCCATGGGGTGGGCCATGGTCAGAGGGTGTGGCGAGGGCAGCCCTGGGGCGGTGCTGGGGGCCTGGATGCCTGGGCTGCTGGTGCGGCTGAGCTGGCTCACCGGGCGCTCTCGCCAGCTGCTGCTGCTCACGGCACTGGGGGCCACAGGGTCCGACTCACTCCCGCTGCCCCCAGCTCCGGACGCCCGGCGCTCCTCTCGGCCAGGGGCCCGACGGCTGCTCTGGGTGGACCCGCCACTTCTGCTGCCTGCAGGGAGATGGAACGGAGACCCACGCTGGTCAGCGGCAGGCCAGCCATTGCCAGGGGCTGCCACTGACCCCTTACCAGGATGGGGCGGGAGGGCCAGCCATGCACACAAGGGCTTGGATGAAGGGCAGAAGCAGGCTTATGGGGACTCCACACCTCACCCACTCCTGAACTTGGCCCCACTGGCCGTCCTGGCTGACTTGACCCACGGCCCTGGCCAGCAGTTTGGGCCCAGCCCTCATCCTGGGCTCCTCAAACGTGGTGGGGACATGTGGGACATGCCGGGAGGGACGCCAGGAAGGACCTGGGCTTACCGGTCCCGAGGGTCCACTCCGCTAGTCCTTCAGTCTAAGGGTTGCTCAGCAAAAGCAAGGATAGCACGGGTCACGCTCGGGAGGGCAGGGTGGGTGGGTCACACATGGGGGAGAGGGTGGACGGGTCACACACGAGGGCATGGACATGTCACACATGGGGGCATGGACGGGTCACACATGGGGACATGGACGGATCACACATGGGGGTGTGGACGGGTCACACATGGGGGCGGGGTGGACGGGTCACACATGGGGCGGGGTGGATGGGTCACACATGGGGGTGGACGGGTCACACATGGGGGGGTGGACGGGTCACACATGGGGGTGTGGACGGGTCACACATGGGGGAGAGGGCGGACGGGTCACACATGGGGGAGAGGGCGGACGGGTCACACATGGGAGGCGTGACGGGTCATGCATGGGGGGGCATGGAAGGGTCACACATGTGCAGACAGGTCACATATGGGGAGGGGTGGATGGGTCACGCACCACAGGGGTGGTGGCAGACGGGTCAGGCACAGGGAAAGGCAGGGGGCAGCCGCAGGTCCTCCTCCAAGCCAGCCTACCCAACCCCCTTGCGTTCAACCTTGGGCTGGGCAGGTCTTAGACAGGTCAGCCCAGGCCCACAGCCATCTCATCCGGCTTGTCCTCAGACTCCTCCAACCCACAACACTGTCCACCACCCCTGGCTGGGTCCCTCACCAGCTGCTGCATCTCCTACTGGCTTGCTGCACATCCCCACGGCCACCTGCACCCCCACGGCCACCTGCACCCCCATGGCTGTCTGCACCCCCACAGCTGGCCGCCTGCACCCCCATGGCTGTCTGCACCCCCACAGCTGGCTGCCTGCACCCCCATGGCTGTCTGCACCCCCCCACCACAGCTGGCCGCCTGCACCCCCATGGCTGTCTGCACCCCCACAGCTGGCCGCCTGCACCCCCATGGCTGTCTGCACCCCCACAGCTGGCCGCCTGCACCCCCATGGCTGTCTGCACCCCTTAGCCACATGCACCTCTGACTGTTACCCCCGGGCCTTCTCAGTGCCCCTGGAGACAGGGTTGCTGTGTGACCTCCCACCAGGCCGTAGGAGCCACAAATGGAGACTGACCTCACCGCCTTGGGCCCAGATGGTCACTCTCACACTCCCCCTGCCCACTTTCGCCATACCAGGGACCAGGCACAAACAGACACCTCACAGGTGCCCCCCTCCCACCGTGCAGGAGCACGAGGGGCGGCAGCGGTGGGAGCGGCAGAGCTGGGGGGGCCGCTGGGGTGGGCCTGCCGTCTCACCGTCACTCTGCTGGCTGCCAGCAGTGCCGCAGCTGAAGCCAGGGTCCTGGTAGGCGGGCGGGAAGCAGGGCGGGGGGCCAGGGTACGCATAGGGGTAACCCTGGCCCAAGGACCAGGGGGCCGCGGGGGGTGGTGGCGGAGCTGGGGCCTCCTGGTCTGGAGCTCCGCTGGGGCCGCTGCCAAGACTCAGGGCTGCAAGATCTGAGGAGAATGGGAGTGCATGAGCCAGGGAAGGAGGGGGCTGCCGGGCTCTGGCGGTGGGGGCTCCTGACCCCTGGGGCGGGGGCTGCCGGGCCCTCGGGTCCCTCCACAGCCCACTCACTGCCGCTCAGGTCCCCGAAGACGTAGTAGCACTGCTCGGAGAAGGTGACCTTGTTGACCGTGTGCCGCAGGAAGCCGCGCCGCAGCAGGCCGCCGGCGTACTTGCGCGCCTCACGCCGCTCCTTGAAGCCCTCGACGTGCGCGTAGAGCCAGTCCACCACGTCCGCCCCTGGCGCACCGCGAGTCAGCCCGGGACGCCGCCGGCCCGCCCCCCGCCGCCCCCCGCCACTCACCGATGACGGCGTCGGCGATGGTGATCTTGAGCCACATGCGGTCGCGGATCTCCAGCCCCGAGTCCGGCAGCTGCATGAGGCGCACCACGGCGCCCATGTCGCTCTTGACCGTCAGCGGCGCCTCCGGCAGCTCTGTGGGTGACCCCGCTCAGCCCGGGCTGGCCCCTGGGAGTCGTGCACCCCTCCGGAAGCAGGCGGGCACACGCGGCACCCGGTGCGCACTCGGGAGGGCGTGGGCACACCACTTACGTGGAGCACCGGGCACCGAGCTGGTCAGTGAGGAGGAGCTGCTGCGGGTGACTGCGCTGGAGCAGGGGCTGGCACCATAGCGGGGCAGGGCTCCAGTCAGCGCTGCCGTGTGTGACAGCCAGGCGGCGGGGTCGATGGGCCGCACAGGGTCCGCTGGCAGATGCCAGGGAATAGGGACAGTGAGTGGACAGAGGGACAGCAGGACACGCAGCCGGGTCGGGGACAGAGGAGGGACGGCAGGACACGCAGCCGGGTCGGGGATGCCCACCCCTGCCTGGTGGACTACTCACCCCTGGGGATGGTGAAATAGCTGCGAGGCGTGGGGTCCCAACACTTGGCCACTGTGAGGCTGATGGGCCTGTGGGGCCAGCACGTTACAAGAGCAGCCCTTGGGCCAAGCTCCCCACCATCCACCCCAACGCCCCTCAGAGTGCTCCCTCACCCCGTCTGGGACACGATTTCACGCAGCACCCGCACTGCGTCGTCATTACTCATGTTCTCAAAGTTCACGTCATTCACCTGTGAGGGGTAAGGGTGAGGGTCAGCAGGGTGAGGGTCAGGGTCAGCAGGGTCAGCAGAGTGAAGGTCAGGGTTAAGGTCAGCAGGGCTAGGGTCAGGGCTAGGGTTAGCAGGGTGAGCGGCTGGGAGGCGGGTAGGGTCAAGGACAGTGGTGGTCCCAGGCCCACCTGCAGCAGCATGTCCCCCGGCTCGATGCGGCCGTCTGCGGCCACCGCGCCCCCCTTCATGATGGAGCCGATGTAGATGCCGCCGTCCCCGCGGTCGTTGCTCTGGCCCACGATGCTGATGCCCAGGAAGTGGTGCCGCTCTGCGGGAGGGGCGGTCAGCGGGGCTCCGCGGGCCCCCGGCCATTCCCCCCCGCCCGCGGGGCCTCACCCATGTTGAGCGTCACCGTGACGATGTTGAGCGACATGGTGGAGTCCGTGATGCTGCTGAAGGAGGAGGCCTGCGGAGGGCCCGGGTAAGGAGCAGGCTCTGCACCCCGACTCTGGGTCATGCACACCCCACGGCCAGGCACGCCGGCCATGCCCCGCCGCCCCGCCCCTGGACAGGCCCCGCCCCTGACACTCCCGCCAGCCCCGTACCCTAGACAGGATACGCCCCGCCCACGCCCTGCCGCCCCGCCCCGTGCCCTGGACAGGCCACGCCCAGGGTATGCTTCTCCTGTGACCGCACCACCGTCATGCCCCCTGCAGAGGCCCTGCCCCTCTCTGCCCACAGCCATGCCCCTGGACAGGCCCCTCCCATGGCTCACCCGCCCCAAAGCCAGGCCACGCCCCGTTTCGCCCATAGCCACGCCCCATACTTGCCTCACCCTCTTCCCACACAGCCACACCCCTGTATAGGCCCCTCCCTGTTCCACCACAGCCACGCCCTGTGGCTCGCCCCACCCACAACCACGCTCCTTGGCTCACCCGCCCCCTCCCCACCCACTGTTTCACCCCTTGGAAGGCTCCGCCCCTTTCCACCCACAGCCACGCCCCTGTGGCTCACCCCACCCATCTCCACCCACAGCCCCGCCCCTGGACATGCCCCGCCCCTCTCTCAGCCCACAGCCCCGCCCACGGACAGGCCCCGCCCCTCTTAGCTGAAAGCCCCACCCCTGGACTGGCCCCGCCCCTCTCAGCCCACAGCCCCGCCCATGGACAGG
The DNA here is from genome assembly GCF_017591425.1 of Ochotona curzoniae. Lineage (NCBI taxonomy): Eukaryota > Metazoa > Chordata > Mammalia > Lagomorpha > Ochotonidae > Ochotona > Ochotona curzoniae. Next base: position 14,944 of record NW_024466962.1, read on the forward strand.
CCCCGCCCCTCTCAGCCCACAGCCCCGCCCATGGACAGGCCCCGCCCCTCTCAGCCCACAGCCCCGCCCATGGACAGGCCCCGCCCCTCTCAGCCCACAGCCCCGCCCATGGACAGGCCCCGCCCCCGTGGCACGACCCGCCACCCACTCGGTCCGTCTGGCGCAAGCGCTGTTTCCGCCGCCTGCGCTTGTGTTTCCGGATGAGCCTGGACGCCGTGCTCTGCTCGGTGGAGCTGCTCAGCCTGCAAGAAAGGCAGCGGTCAGCAGGCAGGGCCCCGACGCCGAGGACCCCCAGCCACCCTGGCGCCGCGCTGGGCTTGCACAGGCAGGGCCCCACAGGATGCCTGCACCTGCACCCCACGTGCCCCTGTGCGCCCTCCGCACCGGCTCGTGTTGTCCTCCTCCGAGTCCACGAAGCTGCTGGACTCGAGCTCGCTGCTCAGCGCTGCGGACGCGCTGTCCGGGGGCAGCCCCAGCTCCCGCCGCCGCTCGCTCCTGGGGTGTCCATTAGCCCGTGAGACTGCAGGAGAGCAGGAAGGGAGCTTGCTGTGGGCACTACAAGGGAGCAGGACACCTCCCACGTCATGGTGGGGAGAGGGCCCTTGGCCCGCTCAGGGACAACCCTCCCACCCCACCCGGGCCAGCTGGGTAGCGGCCAGTGGATCCCAGGGAAGGTGGGGTCCAGGGTCCAGAGCTGGGTGAAGGCGGCCTGGTACCATCCTCGCGGTTCCGGCGCCGGGCTCGCTCCCGCCGGTGGCTGACCACAGACTCTGTCTCACTGTCCATGCCATCACGGCTGCTGGCCGCATTGGGGCTGTGCCGGTGAGAAGGGTGGCATGGGGCAGCCGAGCTCTACTCCTCTGCCCCAGGCAGCTGTCCCCACGCCCCGCCGGCCAACCCAGTGCAGCAGGGCCTTACTGGAAGGAGGGCGGCCGGGAGTCCCCAATGCCACCTGTCCGCTCCAGTGGCGGTGGCAGCTCCGTGTGGCAGTCAGTGCCCTGGGACCCCGCATCAGAGTGGGCGCCCTCAGCCAGGACCAGCTGTGGAAGGAGAGAGAGGGCTGGGGGCGCCCCTGCCTCCAGGCCACCGCAGCAGGGCGCCGGGTGCACAGCCACCCCAGGCTGCCTCGTGGAGCTCCTGACTCACCCAAGAGACCACACGGCCATTAAAGCAGGGCAGCCTGGCGTTGTCGTCCGAGATCTCCTCCTTGACCACCCTGGGGGCAGGTGCATCTGTGAGGCTGTGGCAGCCACCCTGAGCCAGGGACGGTGGCTGGACAGTCCAGGGCTCAGCTCTAGCCCTGAGCAGCAGGACCGGGGGGACCACGTGGTGAAGGGCTCCCTGGCTGTGATCTCAGACGCACCCATGAGCGCAGCCAAGGCTCCATTCCTGGCCGGTCTCCAGCCATGACCCCTTCCTGATCTGCTTGGGCCCCAGGGTACAGGGGCTGTGCCCCTGACAGGCACCTGACCCCCAGCTCTCATTTCCCTCACCTCAAATCCACCATTTCCAAAGCAGCTCACCTGCCCTCGCCCCAGCGCCCTGCCTCACCCCTGCCCAGGCTTCTGTTGTGTGCCCAGGGACAGTCCTCGGGGCCGTCTGCACCTTCTTCCCCAGGGCAGCCTGTGGGGCAGGCTGCAGCCAGTGACAGGGCCTGCTGGGCAGCGCTGCACACCAGCCAGCACAGGAACTGTGGCCTCCACACAGAGCAGCCCCCTGGCTCTTGGGTAACCCTGACCCCCTGCCACCCAAGCCCCGCAAGGGCAGCTGGCACACAGCCTGCAGGGCCCTGGGGACAGCAGGTGGCCGCAGCTGTGCGCCTGACCAGAGGCTGGGGGCTGGGGCCTGAGGAGGGGGCAGCAAGGGCACATCTCACGGGGAGCAGCTGGCAGGACCATCCACATGTTCCCTGCTCTGGGCCTCCAGGAGCCAGTCAGCAGCGCAGGCAGGGTGAGGCCTGCAGCAGGGAGCGGGGGCCATCCTAGCCCAGCCCCTGGCACCCCACCCTGCCAGGGCCGCGGCATTTTCCACACCCAGACTTGGACCCAGTGGAGAAAGGGGAGCTGGGGCTGGGCCTGGACGTGCACCTGGCAGGAAGCAGACTCGTGGCCTGCTGGGCTGGATGCCAGCTGCAGCGCCAGCCCTGCCGGCTGCTCCAGGCCCACAGGCCCCAGGACGCTGCCCTCAGCCAGTCCCGGGCAGAGCAGGCAGTGGCAGGTCACCAGGAGAGCTGGCCCCAGTCTGGCACTGGGGGCAAAGCCCAGCTCCCTCCCACCCCACTGCTGGAAGGGGGACAGCGCCCCAGCGCTCCCATGCAGCCAACCCAATGGCCCTCCAAGGCAGGCCAAAGCCGCAAGGTGGGCACCCTAAGGGCAGCCAGGCTTGGCTCCCAGTCCCCTCCTCCACCAAGGTGAACCTTGGAGAGCTTAGCTGACCTGACAGGGAAGCCTGGGACCCAACTCCAGGTCTGAGCCTGGGAGACTGCGGCTGGAGGCCAGCTGAGGCCATCCCACAGGGGGCCCTGCGGGTGGGGTGTGGAGGCCCACCAACAGCTCAACAGCTGCCACCCGCGTACAGTGCCCAGGCCCCCACCTCTCTCACTCACCCTTGGGTAGACGTGGCCCCCAGTAGGGCCTCCGATGCCTCGCCTCCCAGACTGAGGCCTCCGAAAGCCTCAGTCTCAGGGGGTGCGTGCTGCCCCTGCCCATCCCAGCGCTGAGGTGGGACAGTGGCCACTGGGTGCGGGACACTGCCCCTTGTCAACAGCCGACCCCTGCCCCAGGCCAGAGAGTGAGAGGGCCCCACAGCAGGTACTTGGGGGTCACCCCACAAGCACCTGCACCTTCACAAGGTTCCTGGGGAGCTCCTGCTTGGCTGTGGCCCCACCCGAGGCAGAGCTCCTGGGGAGCTCCTGCTTGGCTGTGGCCCCACCCGAGGCAGAGTAGGCTTTGCAGCCCTGCCAGGCACTCCTTGCCCAGTTCTTGCACTGAGGTCCTGCGCTGCCCAGCAGGCACTGTCCACTGGCTGCAGCCTGCCCCACAGGTCTCTGAGCACCCACTCTCAGGCCCAGGCTGGGGACTGTGGCAGGAGTTGGGGGATCTGCTGGGACCCTAGGAACAGCAGGACAGCTGTGTGGGCAGCCAGCCTTGCCCCTTGCCCCAGCTCTCTCCTGTCCTCACGCCCATGGGGAAGCCTCAGGCACTCGCAGCAGGAGACCCGGGACCCGAGGCCAGGGCAGCCATGACGTACCGGCAAGCAGCTTTTGGACACTTCTCCCCTTGCACAAGGGACGTGGGTCCCAGTCTGGGGCAGACAGCCCTGGCTGCAACCTCAGGCCCCCTCCTTGCTGGGGGCCAGCTGAGGTCCTGAGCGGGCAGAAAGTCGGGGAACCCAGGGCTGGGTTCACAGTGGGCGTGGAGACCAGAGGCCCAAGTTGCCAGGCTGTGGTTTCTTATGCCCAGTCGAGCCCAGGGTCCCTTCCACACCAGCCACACTCGCTGGGCACCCGATGTGGACATTCAGCCCCGCTCTCCCTCACCCTGGCACAGGAGGGCTGGTTGAGGCCCGGGCAGCACTGCAGGAAGGGGACGGGGAGGAGCCATGCCAGGGGCCCCTCCCAGGCTCCAAGGCTCCCAGACCAGCAGCGGAGGCCGAGGAGGAAGCAGGGGCCCCTGGTCCCAGAGCTGGCTGTGCCCAGGGTCCCCAGGTCTGTACGCTTGCATCCTCCTGCTGCTTTCAGGGCATGCCAGGGCACCACAGCGTGCCCATGGGATTGGGGCCCCACAGTGGACATCCACCAGGTGTCTGGGCATGGTCCTCGTCACTGGCTGGGCCTATGAGGGAGGCCACAGCAGGGCCCTGTGCCCAAGCCCAGGCAGTCCCACCCCAGAGAGGTCAGGAGGCTGTGTGGCCCACAGGAAAGACCCCTGGACAGACCTGGCATAGCACCAAGAGTCCCATGGACTAGACACCCTGGGGCTGCCCAGGGTCCACCCTAACCACAGAACCTAGGAGGCGGGCCCAATGTCAAGTGCAAGACCCAGCCACACACACAAGGACATGGCCCCCACCCCCAGGCGCCGCTGAGCTGGGGACTCGAGTTACCCAGGGCTGTGCCAGGTCAGGCCTCCAGGGGACAGCCAACCCCACAGCTCCCTGTCCCAGAAGCCCCACTCGGCACTCGCAGACAGCCAGGAGAGGCCTGGAGTGATGACTCCCAGCGCGGAGGCCCGCAGGCCAGGCACTGCAGGGCAGCGGCGGGCAGAGTCCACCGTCCCCGTGACCCTTGACCTCTGTCCTGTCAGGAACAGGGGCCGGCACCTGACAACTTCAGCAGACGCTGGCGGCGGCCTGGGACCCCTGCCCCGCCCCCTGCCCCGGCTCCCCCACCCCTTGGAGAAACGACACAGCCGAGCCGGGCAGGGACGGCGCCGACAGGTGGGTGGGCGCGCCGCCCCGCCCCGGCCCCACCCCGCGCGGCCCCGCGGTCCACTGACCCGAAGTCCTGGTCCATGGACTTGAAGAAGAATTTGTAGGCGTGAGCGGGCCGGTTGCTCAGCACGCTCTTGAAGTCGGCCAGCGTGACGCGCTCGGGCGCCACGGGCAGCTTGACCAAGTACGGCGTCTCCTCCTCGTCCATGTGGTAGATGATCTTGGTCTCCGCCATGGCGCGGCCACCGCGGCGGCGCTCAGGGCCCGGCCCGGGGCTCGGACGCGGGGCGCGCTCCTCGCCCGCCGGCCTGCGCCCCGCCCGCCCGGCCCGCGGCCTCGCTCCCGCGCGCGCCCCGCCTGCCGCCCGCGCCCGCCCATCCGCCCCGGCCGGGAGCGCGCCCGCCGCCCCCGCGGGCACCCGGGCCTGAGCGCGCGGCCGGCGGGGGCGCCCGAGAGCGGCCGGTGACGTCGCGACGGCCCGCGGGGGGCGGGCGGGGCTGCGCACGCGCGCCCGGGGCCTGCGCCCTCCCCGGCTGGCTGGCTGGCTGGCTGTCAGGGGCGCACCCCGGATCCCTCGGGCGCGCGGGTCTAGGGGCCTGCGCCCTCCCCGGCTGGCTGGCTGGCTGGCTGTCAGGGGCGCACCCCGGATCCCTCGGGCGCGCGGGTCTAGGGGCCTGTGCCCTCTCTGGCTGGCTGTCAGGGACGCACCCCGGATCCCTCGGGCGCGCGGGTCTAGGGGCCTGCGCCCTCCTCGGCTGGGCGCCGCAGCCCCGGAAGCCCTTCAGGCTCGTTCAGTCTTGGCCAGGGCCCATGATTGTCCATTCGAGCAGCCTGGGCCTCTCGTGTCTGCCAGGCTCTGCTGAGCTCACCCTGGGAGCCAGAGGAGGTGGCAGGGGTGGCAGACAGGGAAGGGGGCTGGTGATGTCCAGTGTGGTCATCCGGGTGCCAGGCTGAGGGACTCAGGATGGGCACAGGACCCTGAGCCCTTTGTCCCAATGCACCTAGGGACTCCATCATGCTCAGCTTCCGATGAGGCCAACAAGACTCAGCCAGGACCCCTGACACCGTGACTCTGGCAGCCAGAAGCAGTGCTGACCATTAGAAGGGCCTGGACCACTGTGGTCCTTCCCCACCCTTGCCTGGGGGTGGGGCTCAGTCCTCAGCGATGGTCATGTGCTCTCCTGTCCCTGCTGTCACCGGAAGGCTCTGGGAGACAGCCCACGGTACTGTCACAGCATCACAGGCTGGGTCACAGCCCTCCAGGACCCTGGTGCCTGTCCCACCAGTGGCTGAGGGCTGCGGTGCCAGGGCCTTCAGCCCCCTCCACTTGGCCTCAGGGTCCCTACCCCTACCCAACCCTCTGTGTCTGGCAACAGCTGCTTCGTCAGCAGGGTAAAGTGGGCACCCAGGACACTTGGTCCAGCAGGATTGGCTCAGGAAATGCTGTTGGGGCAGGGCAGGCAGCACCGTAGCACAGCAACTAAGCTTCCACCTGTGATGCCGGCATCACATAAGGGCCTGGGTTCAAGTCCCAGCTGCCCCACTTCCCATCCAGCTCCCTGCTTGTGTGTGGCCTGGAAAAGCAGTAGAAGATGGCCCAAGTTCCTGGGCTCCTGCACCGGCGTGGGAGATGCAGAAGAAACTTCTGGGCGTCTGGCTTTCAGCCTGGCCCAGCCATCTGGAGAGTGACCCAGCAGATGGAAACCTCTGTCTTTTTCAGGGAGATAAAGCTTTAAAACAACACACAGCTGGGGCCCGGTGGCATGGCCTAGCAGCTAAAGTCCTCGCCTTGAACGCGCCCGGGATCCCATATGGGCGCCAGTTCTAATCCCGGCAGCTCCACTTCCCATCCAGCTCCCTGCTTGTGGCCCGGGAAAGCAGACAAGGATGGCCCAAAGCCTTGGGACCCTGCACCCACGTGGGAGACCAGGAAGAACTTCCTGGCTCCTGGCTTTGGATCAGCGCAGCACCGGCCGTTGCGCTCACTTGGGGAGTGAATCATCGGACGGAAGATCTTCCTGTCTCTCCTCCTCTCTGTGTATATCTGACTTTGTAATAAAAATAAATAAATCTTAAAAAAAAAAAAAAACACAGCTCCAGGGCCAGGTCCAGACATGGTCTTTATTGTGAGGGGAGCAGGCGGGGTCTTGGGGTCCACCCAGGGCCGCCACTGCCAGCCACTCCCCATTCTCGGGCCGGGGAGAAGCCCAGTGCAGCCCTAGCCCCAGAGGCCAGCTCAGGGAGGGGCGTGCTGAAGTCACCTGGATCCCAGGCCAGTGAGCTGGCAGAAGTCAAGGCCAGGGCAGGAGTCAGAGGCAGAGAAACTGCCAGGGAGCAGTTCCCACCCAGGCAAGCACCCCCTGGAGAGCAGGGGGAGCTTGGCTGGGGCTGAGCTGGGCTGGGTGGGCAGCAGTGCTCAGGCATGGCACGGGGGGGATGGGAGGCTGCCCTCCCCCACTCCCTCCCATCCCCCGCCCCATGGAGAGAACCTTCCCAGCCCATCCAGGGGGGCAGATAACCGAGGCCACTGGGAAGAGAGGGGCTTGGGGGATCAGGATGGTGGGGAGCAGAGCAGGCAGAGAGGAAGCTGCAGGCAGCCTGGCTCTCCATGCCGGCCCGGCCTGCTGGGAAACGCCAGGAGAGCCATACGGTCGGGAGCACGGCCTCCAGGTAGGCAGGCAGAGTGGGCAGAGCTGCTGGCCCGGCCAGCACCAGGACTCCTATTTGCCGCACTCCTTCCTGAACCCTGGGGGCCAAGCACAGGCCACTAGCTGCCCGGCCCTGCAGGGGTCCCAACCCAGGGGACCTTAGTGGGGCCTGGCAAGGGGCACTTGGAGGGACCAGCCAGGGCCTGGCCTGGAATCCCCGGGGGGGCTGCCTGGGATCCTGATCCAGGAGGGGACAGGCTCGGGCCTAGCCTGGGGTCCTCAGATCGGGGAGGGGACAGACTCGGGCCTAGCCTGGGGTCCTCAGATCGGGGAGGGGACAGGCTCGGGCCTAGCCTGGGGTCCTCAGATTGGGGAGGGGACAGGCTCGGGGCTGCCTGGGGTCCTGGGGCAGGGCCGCTCACCTTTGTCCAAGTCGATGTTCTTTGCGGGCAGGGGGCTGTGAGCCAGCTCAGCCCTCTCCTTCAAGAGGTTGTTTTTGTAATCTGAGGAGGGTGGAGAGGTGGTTAGCGCCCCGGGAGAGGCTCTAGCCCAGGCTCGGACCCCAAGTCCCCGCGTGGTCACCTAGGTTGACGTCCTCAGTCCTGTGAAGGCCCCGGTCTGTGGCCACGGCCAACTCCACCAGGTTCACCTGCTTCCTAAGGGGGGTGGTCAGAGAAGGGGCGGGGGTCTGGGGGTGGTCAGAGCGCATGGGCTGGGGAGGATGGGGCGGGCCTGTGGGTGCGCTCACCCCTTCCACTTTCCCGACTTCCTGTCCATGTCCTGGTCGCCTGTGGAGGGGAGACTCGTGTAGAAGGAGGCAGCGGTGGCCCCGACTCCCCCCACCCCTGCCGTGGCCTCACCTCCGCGGCGGCGCTGGGCAGCCAGGATGGCGGTGACCAGCAGCAGAATGAAGAGCAGCAGGGTGGCCAGCACGTAGCCCAGCTGCTGGAAGAAATGGGTGCGGCCCTCGGGGACGATGACGTTGATGACGCTGCGGCCGCGCGCCAACGTGGGGTCTGCAGGGCGACCCGGGGCGTCAGGGCCATGCGGAAGGCCCGGGCCCCGCGCAGGGCGTGCAGAGGCAGGCACACACCTGGGCCCGGGCCGGCGCCGTGGCCTGAGCCGTTGCCGGGTGACGCCCGCGGGGGCGGCTCGGCCGAGGGCTCGCTGACGCGCAGGTGGAAGATGCGGCGCTCATGCAGACCGCAGTAGTGGTGGTGAAGGTGACAGGAGTAGGTGCCCTCGTCGGCCGGCTCCAGCGGGTCGATGCGCAGCGAGAAGTCGCCACGCGCGAAGGCATCGTCCGCCACGGCCACGCGCTCGTGCAGGGAAGGCGGCCCGTAGGCGCGGCGCTCCCCAGACGCGTACAGGTCGAGCAGCCGGTCGGCGCGGTCGTGCGGCACCCCGGGCGGCTGCCGGTCCCAGTGCGCGACCTGCTGCGCCTCCTCCACGTGCCGCTCGGTCCACACGTGCGCGCGGTTTTCGCAGGTCAGCAAGGCGGGAGCGCCGCGTGCCACCGCCAGCACCTCCTTCTCGCCGTCCCAGTAGGCGCGCGGGGCCAGGGCTGCGGAGGGCCGGAGGTCAGCGGGGGGCGCGAGCTAGGGCGCGCGGGGCGGGGCGAGGGCACTCACGGGGGTCGACGACCTCGAGGCGCACGGCCTGGCTCTCGTAGAGGTGGCAGTAATGGTGGTGCAGGTTACAGGTGTACAGCCCCGCGTCGGCGTCCTCCACAGCTACACCGGGAACGCAGGTGAGCCCGCCCGCCGGGACCCCGCCGGGACCCCGCCGGGACCCCGCGCGCCCCCGCCCCGCCGCGCCGTGCCTGCCGCCCGCCTACCGCGGATGAGCAGCGAGAAGTTGCCATCGTGGAAGGCCGAGGGGGACAGCAGCAGGCGACCCCGGTCGCGCGACTCGTACACCCGCTGCTCGCCCGCCGAGTACATGTCCACGAGCCGGCGCGCCGGGCCGCCCGCACCGCCGGCCACGTCCCAGTGGAGCACGCGCTGGCGGTCGTGCAATCGGTCCTGGGTCCACACCATGCGCGGGCTCTGGCAGCGCAGCACAGCACGGGCGCCCGCCGTCCAGCTCACCACTGACTCGGACACCACGGAGCTGCCTGCCTGCCCCGACCCTGAGGGCCCTGGTGGGGAAAGGGTGTCAGCGAGGGCGGGGCAGGGGTAAGGGGGTGGTGGGGGGTCTGGGTGGGTCACTAACCTGAGGACAGAAGTGCCCAGGAACCTGGAAGCAGAGGAAGGGGTGGAACACCTTGGCTGGTGCTCATGCCTGCCCTGCCCCCAGCCCCACCTGTGGTTCCAGAGTAGCTCAGGGTCGCCCAGGGTGGAGTTGACACCTGAGCTGTCACCAGGGCCCAACAAACAGCCCAGTTGAGTCCCTGCACCTGCTCAGGGCCCTGGCAGCCCCCTCTTTCACCGCAGGCAGGGGCACATGCCAACCCGTCCGTCCTCTACCCAGAGCCCACAGTTTCCTGACAGGGCCATGGCTGGGTCCCAGAGCCTGCAGGAAGGTAGAGGGTCTGCAGGACCAGCTGGGCAGGCATCGGGCCAGGCGGGAGGCAGGACACTTCCTAAGCCCCCATTCTCTCGGCCTCCGCTCCAGCCATTCCCCCTCCCCAGGACAGGAGACGCTGAGACCCGAAGGGCTCCACCCAGAACCCCAGGAAGAGCAGGCAGTCCCCAGGGCCCCGGCAAGGGGGCATCTCAGGAGACCTTGCTCTCCCCCAAGCGAGCCACTGCCTAGTGGGGAGCATCCGCTTCTGGACAGAGTTCACCTCTCTCACCCAGCCCTACTCACCCTGAAGAACCATCAGTCCCCACAGCAGGACTTGGGACGGCAGCTGCATGGCGCCTGCCCGCCTGCCTGCCCGGGCCGCTTTGTCTCCAGAAAAACAGCCGACCCCCTCCCCCTCCGGAGCCCCGCCGGCCGTGACATCACGGGGCCCTGGGCCGGCAGCCATCGGCGGACCGCCCACTCCCTCGGCCTCCCCATGCCGGGCCGGCGTGGTTGCAGCTCCCCTGGTCCATGTGGGGGAGGAGTTGGACAGGGGCTCAGCCCTTGGCTGGCAGGTCCCCAGCAAATGACCCTGAGGGTGCAGACCCTCCCTGGAGAGAGCCCGCAGCGGGTGTGGACCCCTCACCTCTAGCAGGATGTACCCTGGATGCCAAACTCGGAGAGGGGGTGTTGGGGGTGCAGCGGGAGGTGGAGGGGAGAGCACTCCTGACCCAGAGGGGCCAGCGCCAGTGTGGGGGGCTTCAAGAAAGCCTCTGCCCTTCTGGGACCGAAGCTTGAACTCCCCACAGGAAGGAAATGGGGAGTGGGCTGCCCCGTGGCAGGGGCTCTGGGCCAGCACAGGCTTCTCTGCTACTTAAGCAAACCTTAAAAAAAAAAAAAAAAAAAGGGAAGAGAAAGAATCCAAACAACCGCAAAAATGCGCAGCCGCACCCGCCCCCGGGGGCTGACGCTGGCAGGCGGGGGTCCCACTCGGCGCCAGGCCCGGTGGCCGGGCTGAGCACCCCAGATGGTGGGCCCACCCTGGACACCCGTTTCTGCGGCTGCGTCTGACCCCAGGGCGGAACCCTTCGGCATGCCCCCTCCGTCCTCTCTGGCCTTTCTTTCTGGAAAAACAAGGCCAGCCTGGCCAGCCTCAAGGCCCGGCCCCTCCTCCTGCCTTCCTGCTGGTTCCCATTTGCACTGGCCCCTCTGCCTGACCCTGGGTCTCCCTGGCATGCCTGGGAGGCTGGCCCTCTGCTGACACCCACCTCGAGCTACCTGGCTGTCCTCCCAGTGGGCTGCAGGACAAGCCCCCTTCCCTGAGGCAGTCCCCGGCAGGCCCCTGGCCTCACTTCTGCATGCTGACCCCACTGGCGGGACGCAGGCCAGAGGCCGCTCGCTGGAATCTGGAAGGGGTCATTCAGGGGCAGCAGACCCCCGGGTCCTGCACGAGGAGGGACGGGGGCTCCATCCTCACCCTGTTCCTCTTGTCCTCTCAGAGGTCAGCAGAGGTAAAATGCAACCCCCACCACAACCCCAACAGGAAGTGGCCACAAAGAGCCCTGAAACCCAACATCCAGCCTTGGCCGCCCAGCCGACTACCTGCCCCTCCCCAAGCCACAGCCGCTCCTGGCTCCTCCTGACCCGGGAGCTGAGCCCGCGGCTGACAGACAGCATGGACGGCTGCCCAGCCCTTCAGGAGCGGAGCCCCAGCAGACAGGACCCCACAACCCTGCTGTAGGAGGCGTGGCCAGTCCCCGGCCTGCAGACTGGGAATCCGAAGCTGGCTCCAGCTCCGGTGACTCGGACATTCCAGGCAGCCGGCTCAGGGAAGGGAAAACCACAGGCACTTGGGACACTCCAGGCCCACCGCACATGCCGGCTGCGCCTGGAGGGCACTTGCCAAGTTCCCGCCGTGGGCTGGGTCCCCTGTGTGCCAAGCACCCACTGTGGACTGGGTCCCCTGTGTGCCGAGCACCCACTGTGGGCTGGGTCCCGTGTATCAAGTGCCCGCTGTGGGCTGGGTCCCCTGTGTGCCGAGCACCCACTGTGGGCTGTGTCCCCTGTGTATCAAGTGCCCGCTGTGGGCTGGGTCCCCTGTGTGCCGAGCACCCACTGTGGGCTGGGTCCCCTGTGTATCAAGTGCCCGCTGTGGGCTGGGTCTGTGTGCTGAGCTCATGGGCTGGATCACCTGTGTGCTGAGTGCCCACTGTGGGCTGGGCCCTGGCCCACAGAGGATTCATGGGAAACAGGACATTCCATGGCTGTCCTCTGCTTTAATATCTGGACCTAGAAGAGCTCCTGTACCAGCAAGGGCTGCGCCAGGGCCAGGGCTGGGAGCCAGGACATCAGCCTAGGTCTCCCATTTGGTAGCAGGGATTCAATTCCTGGAGCGCCACCCCCCAAGTCTGACCTGGTCTGAGCCACTGGATGGGCCATGCACCCTGACACCTGCCCTCCAGGCCGTCACTGCCTGTATGAAGGCAGCGGGCCTGCTGCTGCGCTGGCCAGGAAGTCTCCAGGGCTGTGGATGCACTGCGGGGACCCAAAGACAGGGTGGGACTGCGGGGGCCCCTGAGACAGGGTGGGACTAGGAGGGGATCCCGAGACAGGGTGGGATTGTGGGGGGACCCTGAGACAGGGCAAGACTCGGGGGTCAGAATCCTCACAGGCACCCCTCACCCAGACCCAGGAAAGAGCAGGAGCTGTGACCCAGGACATGACCTTGGAGGTCTCCCTAAGGGCTGGCAAGGACAGATGGCAGCTCCCAGGGCCTCTCCCCACGTGGCCAGGAGTGGGAGCCTCTGGACACCTGCGAGAGGCGGCCGAACTGCACTGTGGGGGTGCAGTAGGGAGCACCCACTGCTGGCCATCAGGTGTGGCACAGGTGGCCCACGAAGCTGTGACCTGGACAAGTGCCAGCTGCCAAGGCCAGTCACGTCTTGTGGGAACAGTGACTGGCAGTGCCAATGGACTGGAGAGGAACTTCCTCAACTAAGGAGCAAAAATCAACCCGTGTCAGAACTACGGAACCACTTAACGTGCTGCACATTGGGGCCCTAGTGTGATGTCACGTGGCTGTCCCCATTCCAGTACTGTGGTCAGGCTGCTGGGAGCAGCCTCTCCCCCTCTCTCTCCCCCTCCCCCAGATCAAAGTTGCCTTCCCCACCTTTCCCCATCCCTTCCTGACTGATGGTTCACATGAGCACACATCCTTCTGTCACGTCAACCTCATCCCTGGGACGGTTGGGAGGCTGGGCAAACATCTTCCCCTTCCACAGATGCAAGAGGAAAAGGGAATAGCGTAACAATGGTCTTGCCCACTTTCCTCTAGCTCTTGACCCTTTGCACCTTATCAACTATGGAAAGATTACCGATAAAAAAAAAAAAGGGGGGGGGGAAAGAACAGAAAAGTGACTGAAAGGTTCAGCTGGGGACTCAGTCTCAGCTGCCCGCCTGCCCTTCCTGGCACCGTGGACGGTGTGTGTGGGGGGCCTGCCCTTCCTGGCACCGTGGATGGTGTGTGTGGGGGGGGCCTGCCCTTCCTGGCAGCATCACGCTGCTGTACCCACACCTTGAGGCCCTGAGCATTGCTGTGGGGCAGTGCCACAAGCTCTTGATATGTTGAAAGAGGCCGAGAGATAGGGCCAGCAGCAAGCGGCTCCACAAGCGAATCTTCCACATGCCAGCCTCAGCATTGCACATGGGCGCCAGTTGGAGTCCCGGCTGCTCCACTTCCCACCCAGCTCTGCCTGTGGCCTGGGAAAGGACGGCCCAAAGCCTTGGGACCTGCACCACACGGGAGACCAGAAAGGAGCTCCTGGCTCCTGATCAGCTCAGCTCGTTATTGTGGTCATCTGGGGAGTGAACCAGCAGATGGAAGATCTTTCTCTCTCCTCTTTGTCAATCTACATAATCAAATAAATATATATATGCACACACACACATTTTTTAATTTACTTAAGTTTCTTCTTTCTTTTTTTTTAAACTGGAAAGTCAGATATACAGAGAGGAAGATCTTCTGTCCACTTTTCAAGTGACCACAATGGCCAGAGCTGAGCCGATCTGAAGCCAGGAGCCTCTCCTGGGTCTCCCACACAGGTGCAGGGCAAGTCTTTGGGCAATTCTCTACTGATTTCCAAGGCTACAACCAGGGAGCTAGATTGAAAGCAGGTCTGCTGGGATTAGAACTGGTGTCCATATGGGATCCCAGTGCATGTAAGGTGAGGACTTTAGCTGCTAGGCCACTGTGCTGGGCTCACATTTTTTTTTAAAGGGCTGAGAGATGCTGAGCCCAAACATTAACTGTGCCAGGCTGCATGTTCTGACAGTGGAGGAGGCACGACCTGCACAGACCAGCAGACTCCAGCCTGGGACCCCACAGCTGGCTGCACCTGCTGACAGCTGCAGCCCAGGGCCCCGACATTCCCATCAGGGCCTCTAGGGACGGGACCTGTCCCCAAAGACCCAACATCTGAGGACTCATTGCCGGCTAACCAGCAGATTCTCACCCCATCCCCAGGTTCCTGGGGACACTTCAGCTTTGCACTCACTGAGGGGGCACCCTTCCCCATGTAACAGGGCCGACACCTGTCACATGGGACCTGGCAGCTCACCTGCCAGGTTAGGCAACCCCAGCCCACGGGGCTTCTGGCTAGCTCCCTGTCGGCCCCAGGAAATTCTGGGCTCCTGACTTCGGCAGCGGCATGCACTTGGGGAGTAACAGATGAAGATAAAAGCTTACTTAAGTATTTTTCTTTATTTTTTAAAAGATTTACTTCTTTGTATTTGAAAGGCAGAATTACAAGAGAGAGTGACATGATCTTCCCTAAGTTGGTTCACTGCAAAATGGCTTCAACAGTCAGGGCTGGGCCTGGCTGAAGCCAGGAGCATGTCTGGGTCTCCCACATGGGTGCGGGATCCCAAGGCTTTCCCAGGCCACAGGCAGGGAGTCGAGGGGAAGCGGAGTAGAACTGGTGCCCATATAGGATGGTGGCAGCAAAGGCAGAGGCCTTACGTGTAATACCCCAGCATCCCACCATGCCTCACTGGTCAGCGCAGGTCACAGACTGCAGGGGAGCAGCAGCAGCAAAGGCAGAGGGTGCCACTGAGACCACGGAAGAGCCGGGAGCCACGGTACAGGCCCAACACGGGTGGGGGTAACTGC